>NW_012144966.1:11404256-11425854 GCF_000956105.1 Propithecus coquereli
ACATATATATGTAATTTGACAAGAAATTTAACAATATCTTGGGAATTACAGAGATGTTGAATGGGTAATAAGACATCATAACTGATTGAATAACTTCACACAAGGATGAAAGTTTTTAAACTATGCTCAAATGTGCCAAAAGAAAAAGAAAAGTAATTTATCTTGTTCTGGAAGCCTCATTCCCTATACCAGGGGAATGGGAGAGAATATATACTTGAAAGCCTCTTTTAGGTTAACTCATTCTCAGTGGGTTAATACTCAGTCTTCATTTGAACTTGAAATTCATTATGAGAGCTGTTTGTCACCTCTTTAAAAAGTTTCTCTTTTCTCCTTGTCAAGAAGGTGTCTGGACATTTGCATATGCTAACAACTTTAGGAGAGGGCTCCTTGTCCTTGCCCTCTCCTTTGGCCGTGAATGATTTCCCATGTGTTGTGGTGTGGCAAGTTGGTTGACTCTTGCCTTTGAGCATCCTGCCGTGGTGCTCATTGAGTGAGGCTGGTCCCTCCTGTTTATTTTGGATGCTGTGTGGGACTGGCCTCATCACTGCCACAATTTCCACGTGAGAGGTCTCTGCTTCCTGTGGCCATTGATTCCAACTCCAGGACTCTTCTGGTCTGCTAATTCTCTTAGCATCTCCATAGCTTCCTGGTGCTTATGACAATACACAAAGAATGTTGTTAACAAAATGGTGTAGAGGCTAAATGCATGGCCTGTGGATTCTAAGAGAATAAGATAGATAAGTATCTGGGCTTCCCCATTTCCAATTGTGTGAGCTTGAGCTAGTTATTAAATTTGCTAGGCTTGATTGTCTCATTTCTAAGTAGGGATAATTCATTTATTTAACATGTGCTTATTTAGTGCATAGTACATGTTAGGCACCTTGTTGAGGGCTGGGAACACCAAGGCAAACAGGAGACACAGCACTTACCTTCACAGAGCTTACAGTATGGTGAGGAAAGCCAATGATATCTCTGTTGGCAAAATCTTAGAAACTTGGGATGGTTAGAGAATTGTTCTTATGGTCAATTGTTCTTATGGGCCATCACCTTGCTGATACTCAACAGGTGAGATCTGCAATCAATAAGTGAAACCACAACGTCTCAGTCCATTTGTGCTGCTATAACAAAAATGCCATAAACTGGTGGTTTATAAACAATAGAAATTTATTTTTCACAGCTTTAGAGGCTGAGAAGTCCAAGATCAAGAGCCAGCAGATTGTCTGGTGAGGGCCAACTTCCTGGTTAATAGATGGCCATCTTCTGGCTGTAACCTTACTTGGCAGAAGGGAGGAGCTCTGGTCTCTTCAGCACCCTTCTAAGGCACTAATCCCGTTTGTGAAGGCTTCACTCTTGCAACCTAATCATCTTCCAAAGTCTCCACCTCCTAATGTCATCACACTAGGGATTAGGTTAGTTTGGAAGGACATAAACGTTCGGTCTGTAGAACATAGTGAGGCTGTTTTGAGCTCAGCAACAAGAAGTTCTCTGAAAATAAGTACCATTGACCATTGAAGAAGACAATTTTGAACTGCGTGGGTCCACTTATATGCCCATTTTCTTCTACCTCTGCCACCCCTGAGACAGCAAGACCAATCCCACCTCTTTCTTCTCCTCCTTGGCCTATTCAACATGAAGACAACAAAGATGAAGACCTTCATGATGATCCACTTCCACTTAATGACTAGTACATTTTCTCATGTGATTTTCTTAATAACATTTTCTTTTCTCTAGCTTGCTTTATTGTAGCAATACAGTATATAAACATAAAATATACAGAATACACATTAATTAACTTTATGATATTGGTCAGACTTCTGGTCAACAGCCAGCCATTAATAGTTAAGTTTTGGAGAAGTCAAAAGTTATCTGTGGACTTTCAGCTGTGTGGGGCATCAGTAATCCTAATCCTCATATTCTTCAAGGGTCAACTCTCTTGAAATAGTAAGGCCATTGCTGGGAGTATTCAGCCAGAGGTGACATGGCTCTCAGGATGCTACAGACCTAATTCCTGCATTGGATGGGAGGCAGGGAGAGGTGGCCTGCTGCATCAAGCCTGGTTATTGATGTGAAGGTTGGAGGCCTCAACAGGACGGTAGCATAATCAGCGGGTGAGAACTTAATGATTAATGCCACAATCGACCCACTAGTTTGTCCAGTACATCTGTGCCCATACATTGAGCCAATTCCTAATGAATGTATATGTTTCTCCCTTTTTCTTCTGTTGTCAAGCAAGAGTTAATGCAAATTTTTCCTACTGCCATTGCCAATTTACTGTGCAGAGCTGAGGTTTGGGATAGAGGGAATGTTAGGAGGAAAAAAAACAAAAAAAAAGAGCAGCTGCCTTTGTGCTCCTAGGCACAGAGAAAAAGCAGGCCAGACCAGTCAGAAGCAGGGGAAGAGGTGAACCTGGGGACAAAGAACAGATGGAATGTGAGGAGGGCACAGAGAAACAGATTTGTGAGAAATGCAAACGGGGTGAAGTAAATGCAAAGCTGGAATAGTAAGGAGATGGTAGCAGAAAAAAAGAAAAAAATAATGCAGGGACTGAAAAAAGGAATAAGATAAAATCAGAGGGAGATAATGGAAAACAAAAAGAGGAAATGCAAAACAAAGGAGGAACAAACACAATTTATTGAGTAACATTTTGGTTTCCATCAAGGGCCTTGTTCCCTGAGTAGCAAACAGAGCAAGAAGAGAACGTTTGCTGATGAACGGGCCCTCCCTCCAAATGTCACAGTGCAGGTTATTCCAGATGGGGTCCATCTCTGGCAGTCCTGCCCCTGGTTCACCGTAGGGCCACGTCTCTCTACCTCTGCTTTCTCAGCAAGAGATGAATGGAGAACTTCTTCAAGTCGGGCAAAATCTTTTTAGTATAAGCATAACATTTTTTAAGTAAATATTTCTTAACCTTTGATTATTCTTCCAGGTCAGATAGCATACAAGTTTCTTAATGGTAGTCACTGGCTTGCACATATGTTCTGTTCAATCGAAAGCAAAATAAAAAGTGTAATGTTTATTGTTCCGCTTATAATAATGAGCATTACTTGCTTTATTTGACAGGGATGGATTACTCATTGTAAAGAAACCAAGAAACTGATTTTTCTGTACTTTGCGATTCTTATTAGCCCTTCTTTCGGCCAACCAGACACAGGACTGGTCTTCCTGGTGTCAGTTCCAGACTAGGGGGCTGCACTAAGATAGAAAACCAGGAAGAACAGCTGCAGCTGTCAGCAGGAAGTGAATAATAAATCTGATGGGATATTATCCTAGCCCAACTAGTAATTTTTTTAAACACTGAGATTTCTCTGTTGTCTTTCTTGTCTTCATAATTCATTAATGGCACTTTGTTCAGCATCTTGTCTTGAGACCCTTTGTTCTTCTTTAATCCTCATATTTCATATATGTCAGATTCTCTGACACATGGACCTGTGATAAAAACTCATCAAAGTCCTTGTTATGCTGTATTTCTATGCAATGAGCTGTTGTCATCTGTTACTCTGTAAACAATCTATCTCCATATCTCACTCTATCCTTCCCATTATCATTTATTTCTGGCTCAATATCTACTACTTTTTGTGTTTTTATTTTGAGGAAATAATCCTCTCAGCTTATTAGCAAAATCTATTAGTAAATCTTAAGGAATGTTAGAGTATATTTATTTTAAGGTTATGTTCTTCCACAAATATCACTGACAACTTTAACATGCTCAAATAGGATGGGTAAATGCAGATTTAAGTTTTCTGAGTTTCGGGCTTAAAAAATAAAACAACTTTATCCTAGGGGCAAAAGAACTCATTTTTGCAAGTTGCTCACAAACTGTCTTGGCTGCCAGTTTTGGACTAAATGTGAACCTTTGGGGGTTGAAATTCATTTACTCCTGGCAAAATGTGACTTCCTGCTTCTAAGAATAAAGGCTTGAAAAGACTTATTAAAGGGAGGCTCCAAAAAGACTTCTTAAACTTCAAACAGGTCTTACAAAAGAACATTCTGATGAGTTAAGTGCACATGAATTAGAAGCATATGTATTAAATTTCCCTTAAAATACACATGGGTTTAAAAATTAAGGGAGGGGAAAAGACTCTTGGCAAAAATCTATTTTAGGTTTGGCTAAATCCAAACCATTTGAAAAGTAATTTTAAGGAATGGGACAAAAGACAGATTAAAATTCTTAAACACTTTTGGGCATTGAGTACATTTTAATTTTTTAAAAATGATTTAATCCTACTTGGATATGAAATGCTGGATTTCTTTAAATTTTTACTAAAATGAAGGGAAAACTGCCTGGGAGCAAGATCCATTTTTTGAAAACTTCAAATCCTTGGGAAAATGTTTGAAGATCTTGGCAATCTTTAATCAAAGCCAGGACTGCCTGGAGGAAAATATAAGACTTAATTCAAGGGAGTTGTGACTTTTGTCCTGTTTTGCTGCTCATGTTCCTTCAGGAAAAACTAAAAACCTTTCCAGACCCTTGTTTCTTCATCTCTCACATGAAGTGATGTCATTTGTTCTTTCTCCTCCAAACACACACACATACACACACACACATGTGCACATGTGGGACACTGTGAGAATGCACTGGATAATGTGTGTCATCAGTGTGCAAGTAGAGAAAAAATTGAGTCTTAAATGTACTGTACTTAAGCCAGGCATTGAGCCACAGTCCTCATCTAAATGGAATGACAATAAAACATGGATGGTTCCAAAGTGATTGTTTTGGTTGCTGTGGTCCTAGGAAAACTGGACCAGAATTAACATTTTAGTAAATCCTATTCTTATGTAAAATGAGAGACTGATATTTATAGTTCCTACCTATATCTTATTCTTGACATCTTCCTTTATAATACACACAATGACCTTGGTATCTAAGTGGATGATAGAATTATCTGGTCATCCAAAAGCATTACCTGTGGCTATTATGGCAAAGAGATAAAACCAAGGTCAAAAACCTAAAAATGGCATGGACCTGTGAAAGCCATTTTAAAGGATGTTATAGTTCAGAGTACTTGGGACTATAAAATTGTCATTTTCATCCTCTTTTTTTTTTTTTTTGTGGGGTGATAGGCAAAAAGTTGAACAAAGACAAACCAGAAACATGGATGGGGAAGGTAAGTATAATGTTAAAGGTTAATTTTGTTCAATAAGCATTTATTAAACACCTTTGTTATGCCAGGCATTTTACCTAGTATCTGGTTAAAAAGACAAATGAAAAATTGCCCGGAATTTTAAGGCAGCCAGAATTAACATCAGTGAGGGCAAATTTACATTCAACTTGTATTATTGCATTAATAGTTCAATTCTGCAAAGCCTGGTGACTAAACACATGAGCTTTGACTCAACACTAATCCTAGTAACTAACATTTGGCCTGGACTTAAATACTGCATCCACTATTAGTACCACCTGTATGACCTTGAGCAATTCATATAATCTCTTTGAGCCTCAGTTTCCATGTCTATAAATGGGGATGACATTATCTTTCCTGTAGATATGATGAGTATTAGTGCAGTGTCTAGAATGTAGTACACAGAACAATGGTTTCTTTCATTAATATTGTGAATATAATATTCTGCAAGAACAGAGGAGACAGAGCAGGTGTGCTTTACAGTGGAGGAAGGTGAAGAAATAAAGTCTTTTGAACTAAGCCTTTGGATCAGTTTTTATTGTGAAATAAACCACCTCAAAACATAGTGGCTTAAAACAATAAATATTTATTATATCGTACACATCTGTGAATTGGCTGTGCAGTACTTCTAGTCTGGGCCAAATCAGCTGGAGATGGATGGTCTAGAATAACACTGATATTATGTCTAGGGCTTTAGAGGGGGTGGTTAGGGTGGTTGAGAGAGCTGGAATGGTTGAAGCTTCTCTCAAGTGGTCTTTCTTTATCCAACAGGCTAGCCTGAGCATATTCACTTGGGGAAAGAGTTTCCAGCATCAAGAGAGTGCTAGTTCCAATGCACGAACCCTCATCGGGCCTCTTTTTTGGTCACATTTGTTATTGATCCATTGATTAAAGCAACTCACATAGTCAAAACCAGATTCAAGGAATAGAGAATTAGATTCTACTCTTTATGGGAGGAATGGCAAAGTTACATGGCAAAGAAACATACACACAGGGAGGTTTGAATAAATTGGGGCTCACTACTATAGAAGTCTACCAAAACCTTAAAAATTTCTTGAACTTTGGTGTGATAAGAATCACCAGGGGTGTCGATGTACCAAACTGATCTCCTCTGAGTATTGACAAAAATGATAACAATGTCCCGAGCAAAGTTATTATCATTACATTTGACTACGGAATCAGCATTCAGGAGTGAGTAGGATAAACTCCGAAGTAAGAACCCAAATGAGTGGGGCAGCCCCTTGGTACTTCCTTTAACTGCTTATAGAGGCACATGGAAGCAGTGGCACTAGTCAGACGCCAGTGTGGGTCGAGGAGCCCACTGGGTCAGGGGAGACCCACACAATTCTGAGGCACTTGTGTTCCCCTCTCTACACTCTGGAATAATTACCTCTAAAGCTGCAGAACCTGTCATTGTCAAGCCTAACAACCAGTATGTGGCAATTACTAGGCACCCCATGTGTGCAGTCAGACTGCAGGTACATATCTGAGACCAGCACATGGGCATGAGCAAGCCCTCATCTGCTGCAACACTGTGCCACAGTGGAACTGATCATCCCAGGCTCAGAAAAGACTTATAAAGGGGATTGATAAAACTAAAGGGTTTTGGATAAAATCAACACTTTCCCCAAATTACTTTAATTCAAGTGCTTTTGATTATTCTGACCATACTTGGAGAAATTCTGCCTTAAAGGATGAGCAGAAGTTTTCTGAGTGAGAAGGAAAAGATGGGCATCCCACATGGAGGGACTCGGATAGAAAATGAACAAATGCAATGACAGAGACAGTGAACAGCACGGCCCTGAGACATGGAGGGATGGGGGCAAGGTGGATGAAAGACAAGATAAGGGTAAAAAAAAGACAGCAAGGAATTAGAGGAAAGAAGGTGGATGGTGCAAACTGATTTTTGGAATGGAAGCTAGGCAGACAGACTACCCATGATTATTGATACTTGTGGATGGAATAAAACTTGAGGTTGTAAAATTGACACTGCAAATAGGGACAGCCGTAAATATATGGCCCATTACAGAACAGCCCTTCCATATTAATTCAATAACAATAGTTTACTGTGCTTTTTGGTGAGTTAGGGGTTTAGCTGCCCAATCTACACTGGAAGTCGTATATTGAAGGTCTTCTACTTATTCACTTGTATAAACCCCAGGGTCTAATAAATGCTCTCAATCACTAAGAAACCATTCGTGTTTTGTTGTGACTTGGACTGGAGTAGATCAATAGCCCCTAACATGTTCATTATGTTTAATATTTTATGCATATATAAGATGATTGATTATCTAAACTGTTCGGATGTGATTACTCATCTTGAGTTCTGCTCATGGCCTGCTTGTTTGCAAAAGGGCTTTGTTATTAAGAAACAGTAATGAAGTACTCTAGGTTTATTTTCAGCCATAAAGATAAGATCCATTCAATTCTCAAGAGTTTTGAAGATGCTGAAAGTAGTAAATATCCCTGCTTGTCTATAACAAATGAATTTCTACGCCTAAGATATTCTAATGTAATAATTTTAATAATGTTTCAATCTTCTCTAAGTGTTCACTCATGGGTCTCTAAAAGACATAAACTAAATAGAGAAATAAATTAAACTTGAATTAAAACTGTTTCATTTAAATTTTTTTTTTATTTCATAAAGAGGCAATATATCTCATTGGCATAAACCTGTGATGATTCTGTTTATTTGCAAATTTCTCCCACAGCTCTTCTCTACCTTTCACTTGTCCTTAGGACTGCAGCATTATTGACTGTATGGGCTGGCCATGTGATTTTGGAAAGCATTTATTAATAAGTGCCATGTCCAAAATTGAACTTATTATCTCTCCTAAATTAGATTTATTTCCTGATTTTCCTAATTTTGCTAACTGCTTCATAATTTCCTTAGTCAACCTAGTTGCTGAAGATGAAGATTCCATAGCTCACTGATGCTCTGTTTTTGTTTTTGTTTATATTTTTGAAGTTTTTTTCTCTGTGTGTTTAATACTGCTATGTTTTCAAGTTCATTATTTTTTTTCTAAATGTCTAATCTGTTTTTAATCCCATCCGATGTACTGTATTTTATCTTAGATACTATAGTTTGCATCTTTAGAAGATCAATTTGAATCTTTTTCAATGTCTTCCACCTCTCTACTTAACATAGTCAATCTTTGCTCTAGTTTGTGAACATAAGTAATATAGTTTTGATAAGACTTTTAAGGTTCTAATCTGCTAATGCTTTTATCTACATCAATTCTAGATCAGTTTTGAGTACATTTTGCTCTGTATCATGGGACATATTCTCTTGCATCTTGTATGATTGGTAATCTTTGATTAGATGCCAGACATGGCGAGTTTTATTTTGTTGGGGTGCCGGATGTTATGCATTCCTGTAAGTATTCTTGAGCTTTGCTGCAGGATGCAGTTTACTTACTTAGACTCAGATTGATGCTTTCAGGTCCTTTTTTTTTTTAAGATTTGTTGCCTAAGACCAGAGTGGTATTTTATTTAGGGCTAATTAGTCCCCCACTACTGGGGTAAGGTCATTCTGAGTATTTCAATAGCTCATAAATTTTTCACTCTGGTTGTTGGGCACAGGCACTATAACCAGCCCTGTATAAGTTCTAGGTGCTATTCCTTCTAATTCGTTCAAATGGTCTTTCTCTCTCCCTGGGTGCTTTGTCAATGTGCATGTGCTAATTAATATTGTGCTGAATATCCAAAGGGACATTTACAGATCTCCAGGATTCTCTCTTTGCAGCCATAAGCCTCCTTGGTTTCAGTGAATTCTCAGCTCTGTCTCCTCAACTCAAGGAGTCTTCCGGGCTCCATATTGGATCCCCTTCCCTATGTATGTCCAGGAAATGCTCTCAAGGCATGTGTGTCTTCTGCCATCACCTGGGACAATTATAGGGTTCAACTCTTTCTTCCTTTCTCTCGCGGATTATTCTCCCTTGTTGCATGATATTCAATAGCTTTAAAATGGTTCTTTCATATTTTTTGTCTGTTTTTAAATAAACTTGTTTCAGGTGAGAGGGCAAATCTATTTTCTATTACTTCATCTTGATCAGAAGGGGAAGTCATCAGTGTGGTTTTATGTTTTATGTTGTTTTTTTGTTCACTTTTGAAAAGTATACTATACAAAGACAATAATTATAATAAATATTTTCTAGAGAGTAAAAATGCTTATGTTTAAGAGAACTAGACAGTTACAAATTTCCTAGGGTTGTCAAAAGTTTTCTGTCCTCCAAAGGAATTAATTATTTAGGAAAAACTAATCATGTCATGTTTTATCTCATTTCAGTGTATCAATAAATGAATTCCTGATAGTAATTTCAAATTTTACTTTTTTGATGTATTAAATTAATTTTTCACTTAGTAGAATCACAGTTAGTCCATTATGTATATGCTACTCTGTTTGCTTTCCTCTGTGCACTTTTTAAAAATGTCAACACTGCATTAGTTAAAAAAAATCACAAAATGTGGCTTTAAAATTTTAACTTTAAATAAGACTTTCAGATATTAATATACAGCAGTATTTCACTGGACAAGAGTCAAAAAAGCAAACAAAAAGCAATCTAATCTTTGCCATGAAGCAACCATCTTTTCAATCACTTTATAAAGAGGCAGAACTTGTGGCAGCAGCTTGTAAGAGGCTGACCTGCCAAAGTGTTTATGTAAGCATATTTTCACTTTGACAAAGGCCATGGGACACTGACCACTAAGAACTCCAGTGCTCAGAGACTCGGAGACTTAGGAATAAGAGAACAGAGTCATTTGTGGTGTCTCCAAACTTCAAGGTGCTTTTTAGCCATAGTCTGGGGATTGTCACTTCAGTAATCTTACTAAAAGAAAGACATTGCTTTTGCTTCATTTGCCATCTGGAGCAAAGCTCTCTAGGCATTCCCACCAAACAGGTCGTCACTTGGGAGAGAGATGAAACAAGAGTTCACAGAAATTCTGGGAAAGGCCAATAATATACGGAAAAGATGAACAGCAATAAGTTAGGCTGGAATCAAACTTTATTGAGAAAAAAAAAATTAGAACTATCAAGACCGTATAAGCCAAAAAGGGCCGGGGGGAGAAGAAAGAAAAAAGTTGGCACGCAGCCCAGGATAACAGTTTAGGAATTGAAGTGAAGCTTGATCTCTAATCCCCAATCTTCAGACTCCCTCAAGCCCACTCTAAAATAAAAAGGGCGGGGGGCACAGATGACTGGAGAACACCCTCTCTTCAGTGAGGGAGAGGAGTAAACCCACAATTTCCTTTTGCAAGAAACCACAGTCTTTGTAGAGTCTATTACACCATGAACCTTAGGTTAGTAAAGAGGTTTTCTTCACCTCACCAAGGGGTTCATTTCTCACATTTTTGTTTTTGACTATTTACTACCACACTGCAGAAGTGTTTGAGATCTTTTCCTTCTCAATCTCTGCCTCATTTCCATTCAACACTCTACAGTTTGCCTTCACCCAGTGCATACAATTATCACCTCTCCATTCTAATTAGCTTCCAAGCTGCCTATGCTGTCACCCCCACTTTTAAGATATTGGCTCCATATATTTTGATCTCTTAATTGGCTTTTGATTCATCCCATTTTGCAAACTGTTGCCAAGTACTTTTTTTTTTCCTTTTTTTATATACTTCTAGGGCTGCTTTACAGTGTTTTTTAGTTTTTATTTTTTTAGTATGTCCTTTTTAAAATCTGGTTTCCAACCCAACATAGCTCAAATCTGCTCTTGCTGGCAATATATTAAATCTTCAAAAAAACTACAAAAACCCACAAACCTTTATTGAGGTTTTTTTTTTTCTAAAAAAAAAAAAGCTGTAGTGGTGCACAACCTACTGCCAGATCAATTTTTTAAAGGATTTATTATTTTTCACTTGATATTCCTGGACTTTGTCAGTGATGACAATCATTTTACATTGAGGCTAGGAAACTTCTCCCTTGCAAATCACATTTGTGATAGTTTGTAATGTCTTGAATACTGTAGGAGGTAGACATCTGAAAAGTGTGATTTCTTGACAGACTGTTTATGTACTAATGTGTAAAATTTCCCAAAAATCTGCTCTGCCATTTCTGTTGCCCGTGGGGTTGAGAAATCCAACAGCTCCGTATGTTGGTAGTTGTCTAATCACGTTGCATTGCTTGTCTGTTCCCATTGACTGTCACTCAGCAAAATAGTCCATCAAAGTTTCTAAAAATGTAAAAATAGTTCTTTTCCTTATGATTTTTATAATGTTTTAAAGTTAAATTACTCCTGCCAGTTCATTGCACATAGCAAGGATTTATATTGACACATTTCAGTGTTTAAATAAAAAGTAAATATAGTAGTTAAAAGTGAGGAATAAATATGAAAATATAAAACGCTTAAAGCTTTACAATCTTGATAATAGCCGTTGCAGTCTTTAGTTTGTTGTAGTTTTCATTTTGCTCTTAACAACACAAATTCTGAGTTTAAGAGCCCTGAATAAAATGAAATGAGTGATTCTGTTTTAAGGTGCCATTAGAAGAAATTGCTTTTAACTCACTTGCATAGAGAACATTATAAGCTAAAGAAATCTATGTGAATCATTTGAAAATTGGAAAGTTTGGGCAAACAATAAACAGGTGGTTTTCCTGCTTAAGGAACTATCTCAGTCAAGCCTGTTTAAGCATTCTATACCCCAATTGTCTCTTCTTTAAAATGGATATAATGACGATATTAAGCTCATATAATTGTGGCAAAGATTAGATGAGAATATACATGCTGCAGTGACTGCCACATATGAAATACCCAGTAAATGCTAGTTTTAATTATTATTTGACTGAATGAATTGAATCAGATCATAGTTAAGTCTTAAGCAAGTACGTTGTTTCTAGGACATCATAGGAAGTGCTATATTAAGCTTTTTCAGTGTCCCTAGTAATCTTGAGTTTTTTAATATGTGTGCTTTTCTGTGTGTAGGGTGGTCATATTGGATGAGAGAAGTGGGTTGTAGTTTAAGTACTTCACTGAATCCACTTCATCAGACAGATGTAATCACATTAACATCATGGCTGGATAAATTGATCGGAGGAGGAAAGGCCAGGCAGAGTCTTAGGATGGGTCACGAGTTGTTCCAAGGGGACTTGGCACTTCATAATTGTATTTGGTCAGGTATAGAAGAAAAAGAAGGAGACAGATGGCCCTAAGGGGTGATATGGGAACAGGGAAAATTGAGAGGCTCTGACAACAAGTTTAATCTACCTATTATACCATATATGACAAATAATCCATAATAGTGAGAAGTTTTCTCATGAATAGTTTTGTAGTTTAGGAAAAATTCACTGACAAAACTGCTTTGCTCTAGGAGCATCAAGCACTTATTTTTCTGAATGCTAAAAATTTGAGAAATATGTTACATCTATTGTCTTATTTAATTTGTACAACCATGAAACACATACTAGCATTTCTGTTTTGCAGATAAGGAAACTGAGGCTCTGAGAGTAAAAATCGCTTTCCAAAGTTTCAGAGGTGGCAAATAGCAGAGGTGGTATTTGAAGCCCATGATTAGTAACCTGTGCTCTCCCATTATGTTCTACTGCCTTTCTTTCATAGTATATCAATCTTCTAACGATTGAAAGATGACTTTGTGCCTGAGCTGGTGAACCTCTCTTAATTTGTCAGTTTGGGTTGGATGGGTAACCAAATAGTTATTAGCATGCAATTTGCTTATCTACCTCATGAACTATGGGCTATCTTGAACAATCTGAGGTCAGATTTGCATTTGTGGTCCCTGTGTCCCGTAAATAGATAAACATATTTAGAGGGATTTGGAGTAACGTCATGATTGTTGGGTACTTGAGGGGTAGTTCGCACCTGCAGCTCTCTTAGTTGCTTTCTACAGATGTTAGAGCTTTAGTATTAAACCAGTGGAGATTAGTGCTCCTTTGTTCACCGGGGGGGGGGGGAGCAGGATGAAGCAAAGGCAGCAAGCGAGGAGGGGCTGCCGTGGGGAGTTGCAGCATGGTGCCACTCAGTCCCACTTCTCTCATACAGTAGAGAAAGACTTAAAAACAAAATGAACTTTGTGGGCCATCAACACCACAAGTCTCCCAGTGTGGGCTGCCTCCCTGGAGACAGTAATTTTGATCTAATTTGGTCACTGTGGAATACGACGAGTATTTCAGAATGTTGGGAGAAGGAGGACCCTAAAAGAGTCACTAATTGGAGCTACGTTGGGAACTGCCAAGACTTGAAACCTCTGGGAACTTCAGGCTGTAGGAGCTAAAGCAGGAAAAGTTCTTGAATAATAATAGTCACAGGCAATTTCTGTCATCCCAAGAAGCTAAAATTGCCCCTGAAGAAAGCAGCCTAAAGAAGATGCCAGGCAGGAGCAGTCACTGGGAGCCCCCAGCAGCTCGCTTCATTGTTAGAATTAGCCAATGGGGAGAAAAGAGAGAGTATCTGGCTGAGGAGGCCACGTCAAACCCTCTCAACCACTGCAAAATAACTACTTTGGTAGGACGGTGTAAATGACCACCAAGGTAACTTACATTCAAGGGAGGTAGAGATTACTGGTTGTATTTGTTTTATGGCTGCTATAACAAATTATTACAAACTTAGTAATTTAAGTCAACACAAATTTATTGTCTTCTAGTTCTGCAGGTTAGAATTTTGACTTGGGTCTCCCTGGCTAAAATCAAGGTGTTGGCAGAGCTGTGTTCTTCCCGGAGGCTCTAGGGAAAACCTGTGTCTTTGTCTTTTCTAACATCTAGAGCTTGGCTCCCTCCTCCATTTTCAAAGGCAACAATAGTGAGTCAAGGTCTTTTCATATTACATCACTCCAATTTTCTCCTGCAGCCACATCTCACTCTGCCTCTGACTCTCCAGCCTCTTCCTTCCTTCTTTTATAAGGATCCCTGCGGTTACATTGGGCCATCAGGACAATCCAGGGTAATCTTCTGGTCTAAGGTCAGCTGATTAACAGCCCTAATTCCATTTGAAACTGTTCTTCCCCTTTGCCATGTAACTTAACATATTCACAGGTTCCAGGTATTAGGACCTGGGCATCCTTGGGAGGCATCATTCTGCCCATCACACCAGTCTTTCAATTGGGTCTCATTGAAGAGAGGAAAAAATATCCACCAAAAGAACTGGTAAAAGACACAGAAATCCTTCCTGAATGCTCCAGCCAATTATAGATACTTTCATACTAGGCGTGTACTAGGCGTGTTTTAGGAAATATGAAGAAACATGGATCTGTTCTCAATAAGCCTGGAGGGTGTGGGTGGGGATAGACTCTAATCACAGAATCCTACAAAAGATGTAAAATTTCAATTGTGACAGATGTTTCAGTGACAAGATATATACTGTCTAAAAGAGGCAGCAGTGACTCATTTAGAAAAGACTTTCTCTGAAGACGTGTTCATTGACCTTAGATGTAACAAGAGAGTTAAACTAGACAAAAAGAAAGCAAGGGAGATGGAGGATAACAGCCCCGGTCAAGGCAGACAGGGTTGAACAAAAAGGATAGAGATTGCGAGGGGCCTTGTACATGATGAAGCTGGAGATGAAAGCAGGGCCAGACCACGTGGGACCTTGCGACCACATTCACTACTTTAACCTCTATCCTAAGTCGAGCAGATTGTCACTGTGGTAAGCAGAAGCCTGAAATGTAGTACGTGTTGGTGATTTGCCTTCTGAAAAGATCATTCTTGCTATTATTTGACCAGTGGATCAGGAAGGGTGTGTGAGCAGGAGGAAGCTAAGCAGGTACCGAGGGTTCAGTTGGAAGCCTATGGCATATTTCTGTTGAGAGAAGTTGGCTGGCTTGGACTATGGTAGCGGCAGTATAAATGGGGGGGGGGGGGAATGGACACACCAAGAGTTATGTCAGAGGACAAAAGGAAGGATTTGATATGGGGAGATGATGGAGAGAGACATGCTGAGTATGGCTTAGCGATTCAGTCAGGTGGCTTCTTGTTTTGGGTCTTCAGTTGTTGCCATCATGTCCAGGGCCTGGATCCTCCTGTGACCGCATCTGCCCACCTTCCCAGGCCATGACCTGTATCACCGTTTCTAACAGGCTTAGAAGCTGTCTCTTGTTTTGTGCTCGTGTTAGGCTAGCCCCTGGCCTATAAAGGTGGCCTGTGCGCACTCTGCTATAGATGACCACATTTCACCTTTCTTGATGCCAAATTCTTGGGATTCCTGCTGTAATTTTTTCTTTTTGCTGACCCAACCCAGCAGACTTTGAAGCAGAAAACACTTCCTGGGTGGTGACAGAAGATCAGAACATGATCTTCTGGGCCTCACTATTGCAGCTCTTGTCTTAGATTTCCAGTTTGGCTTTTGAGTACCACATTTGAGCTTTTCCAGGCTGTCTATCCCCATATGATGTCTTTGGAGTTAGGGCCCCAGTGCCAGCTGGTTGGCATCACTGTTTTTCAGTGTCCACCATTGCTATATCTCCTTATTTTCCTTCTTCTTCCCAAAGGCATGTTGGCTGAGGTGATTTGATTTTCTAATTGCCATTTTAATCATTGCATCATTGCACATTGTGCTGCCTGGTGACAGTCTTTAGTCTGACATGACAATTCCTAGTCTAAGTCCATCTTTATGTGGGCTCTAATAGTTTATATTTTAACCTATAATAGTCTCAAAAGAACTGATCAAGGACTTCCAATTGGCATTTTGACCTTGAAGTACTTGATAGGTTCATGGAATAACAAATAACCAAATTCCTTCAGGAACATAACAGCATAAAATAATTCATATAGATAATGAGTAGTATTGACTGTACCAACAAATTTATAGACATTTTTCCTTGTCTTCCGCAACTCTGAAAGCAAATATTATTACACCCATCTTACAAATGAGAAAACTGAAGCTCAGAGCTGTTAAAAATATTAAGGCGGCTAAATAACTTAGAGTGAGGCAAATCATTTTCCTAGAGTTACATAGCTCATAACTGATAGAGCTGACGCCAGAGGTATGTGGTTTTTACCTTTATGCTAGCCTACTTCCCCTTAGCCTAAATTTACACCCCTGAGTAATATTGAAACTATTTGGTAGCTCTACTCTTCCTGAAGTCCTCAGTTCCTTTTCCTACCAGAAAAGTAGCCACACTGGACCACAAACCTAAATGGGTCTATCCTTGGAAGGTTAAGTCGATATCATTTTTAGTGTCCATTCTTTAACCCTGGAGCAAATTAGTGTGCGTGCAGCTACTCAACCCAGTGCTTGGAAGTGGTTATTGGTGCAGCTATTGCACCAACGGCTCTTACTTCTTAACATTCATCCTCAGAGTCCCCTGCTTTCAGGACTCAGATCTACTCATTCCATGGACAGTTTTGGCCAAGAAAGGTTCATACATGGAACTGCTGAGTGATCTTGGGGGCAATACTCCTTCTCTGATCCCAGCAGCCTTATTATCGTGCTTTGCATTTTTGTTTAAATTGATTACTTCCCTGGTTCGTCCTTAGACCTGCTGAGTGAACATGTTTCCAATTACCTCTCCCCAGATTGATTAGTTGCACTTTTCTAAATGGAATCTAATTTTCCTCTTTTCTCTCTGTATTTGTAATCTCATTAGATCCATTTGTATTAATTCTTAGTCTCCTGGTGTGTGCAACAGCTTCCAAATTTGTAACATCTGCAAATTTTATTAGCATGCTGTGTGCTCTGTCTTTCAGATCATTAATGCTAACCATCAATAATCCAGATGTTAGAGAAGACAAGAGCTTTACGCCAACCCCTGTGGCCCTCCACAAGAGATCACTCCACACCCTGAACATTGTCATTTATCATCGCCCATTATTTATGAGCATTCTGCCAAACTGACGTTCATGTGATCACATTTTTTAAAAAATGTACTGGTCATTTAAAAGCAAAATTTCACAGGTGTATCTCATATTTTAAGGTCAAGAATGTAGTTTTTGGCACATTCTAGCCTTTTGTGTCGAAATTGTAATTTAAAAAGTTCTAACTCTGTGATAGTCTTCAAAAATATTCATGATAAGCAAGCTGTTATGTAGCACTTTTTTATTCTTAACCTTTCCTATTATCATCAAGTCATTTTAAAATTACTTACTGATGTAGATCAATTTTTTAATTGAGAAAATACCCTTTAATATGTATTGGGCATCAATGTGTAAAATATGGGGGTCCCTAAATTTAGATGAACAAGAGCTGGGATTTGATGAAATTCTAGGCGAATTCACTGGCAAGTTACACATTTATTATTTTCATACTCATTTTCTTGCTTAAATTTCTCTTTGCAAAAGATACTCAATGGCTTTAAAATACTTTATTAGGATAATTATTCAAATGTTGACATGATATTTGTGATAACATTATTCCTAGGGTGATTATTTTCACTTTAATGAGATCTATTCTTAAAGATCACTTCAGTGATTCCATCACATACAAGAGGAAAACTCTCTTTCTTCTTAAGAATTCTATTCTGTCCTATGCCTATCTCTGTCCCCCTCTCTTTTCCCATTCTCTGTCTTTCCATTTTATTCCATTTCTAGAATTGATTTTTTTTGGTCTAATTGTGCTTAATTCTGGTGCCTACAGAAACCCACTGATTGCATTCATATTCATAAAAAAGCAGTGCCATGTTCTGAGGGATTTTACTCATAATTCATTAAAATTTTCATAACATTTTTCATATTGGAAGAACCTTTAACAAATTTAAAATATCAGGGAGTAATCAGAGAAAACTATTAATGCATTACTAATGATTGTATTTTATATGCAAATAGTCCCATTCTACAAATATAACTTTACATATTTTTAACTCATTTTCGCATGAGGCTTTGGGGTAGACTACCTATAACAATGATTTATTCCATTCTAAGTGGAAAGGAAATTGAATAAAAAAGCTTCAGCTTATTTGTCAAAAGTCTTGCCAATGTGTCCCTTAAATAAGAGAAAGCTAGACAATCATAGTTATGTATGCTCATAAGTCAAGGCAATAGCTAAGATTTAGTACAACAGAGACAATTTTTACTGATTTTCTTCAACTGACAACCGACAATAAATACAGGTATTGAGGTAAGAATAGGATTGAGGTCTACATAATTTGTATATACAAATATGTATAATACAAACATTGTAAAATACAAACAGGTCTACAAATATGTATAACACAAACATTGCTAGAATTACCTATCCAATGAGGATTGACTTTCTTACTTTTGGAAATAGGCAATTCCAGGCTTGTGCATTTGCTCAAGTAATTAAATCAGGACCAAGTTCCTTCAACTTCCTGCTTTATCATCTTTACTGAGAAGGTTTGGTACTCATAGTGACAAAAGAGTTGCAGCCATCACATCTGCATTCCAGACAGAAAAATGAAAGCACAAAAAGACAAAAGAAGTGTGGCTGAGGCCATCATCTTTCATCAGGAAAACAATGACTCTCTTCCCAAAGTTCCATTCAATAGACTACTGTTTACACCTCCCTGGCTGTAAGAGAGTCTGGTGAGGTGAATATATTTAACACCCTGAACAAAATAAAAGTTTAGTTAATAAGATAAGAGGGAGAATGGATTTGGGATGTCAACAAGCAAAATCTGTCCCAAGACCTATGACACACCGATCATATACTCCTTGTATGACTTCTGCCCCTGAGATCTGTAGCAATCATGCAACACAAATTGTTCCTTCTCTGATTGGTCCAGTCACTCATCTGTCCTTGTGAAGCATGATATCTTACATCATACTTTTTGGTCTCCCTTCCGAACTGACGGTCTAAGAAAGAGCTCATGCACTAGGTGGTGAAGACTTTTTACTGCATTGAATTTAAACTGGCTTTCTTGTCCCCCCAAATGAAACTCCTAGAGGAAGACCTCTGTAACTGCATGCACCAAAGTAAATGGGCTCACGTTGTGTAGCAAAAAATACAAAATTCTTGAGTTATGTCTCCTTGTTTATGCAGAATGCCTTTAGAAATGGAATGAGCTCACTCCCAAAACCTCATGGCTTCAGGAAGCGGTATTAGGCAGGGTTTAGGGCACAGAAGACTCAGTAGTAACCCAGCTCTGTCAGTTACTAACTTTGGGGTTTTGGGCAAGTTAATTAAACTCTATGGGCCTCTACTTCATTATATCTAAAGTATAATAGGGATAATATTTCTCACCTTAAAGGGTTATTTGGGAATGAAAGGAGATAATGTATGTAAAGAGTTTGGCACAAAGTAACTGATCAATAAGTGACAAGAAATGACAGCCGTGCTATAGTCTACCTACCATCCCAGAAGTCGGAGAAAGAGGCAGTTTGATTCTTCCCCATATCTGCACCTCTTACAGAGCAGAGAAGTGAGTTCTGAGTGAGACTATCATTACTTAATAATGTGACACTTAAATCGAGGTGTTTTGCATTATTGCCGAACCACAATAAACTTAACCAAAAAAGAAACACAGAAACAGAGATTTTAAAACACATTAAGAACACGCAAAAGCAACAGTTTGACGCTTAGATGCTCTTGCAAAGTTAGACTCTCTTATGATAATCATAATTTAACAGCCTTACCCAATCAGAGACTTTTGAGTGGAGTGAGTTTAAATTTCTAGGCCTCTTGAGTGCCTAACAGTGGAAGATTATGAAGAGTTTATTAAAAGGAAATCAGTTCATGGGTGAATGGTCTTCTGTACTCATCCATTTCTTCTTATGTCTTGAATATGTTAGTCTATTGAAGTGATAGCACAGTATTAGCTGTAAATCTAGAAAAGGAGGAAGAATAAAATTTTATTTACTGCCTAAATATCCTCTCTTTAATAAAATAAAGTACACATCAACTCACATAGAAATTGATCTCATAAAAGAAATGAAAGCTCTTTGGCCTTTCTGAGGAATGAGGAGATGTGACCTCAGAGTGTTCTCTGTTGTTTATAACATTATATAACATTCTGCTCACTTGTCAATCATCCCTATGAGACTGCAAGACATTTAAGGACAGGGATAGGGTTTCACTTGAATCTCTGGCGTTTAGCACAGAGCCTTCATTATTGTAGGTGTTTGATGAATGTTTAATTGAATGAATTCATAAATAAAATGCTATGATAAATAATAATAACAACCAGTATTTCAATGAAAACAAAGTGGGCATTCTCTAAATAAGGCTTATGATTGAATTTCTGGCATTACAATAGTTGAGTTTCACTGAATTTTTATGAAACTTACAAAATTCAGTGAACATAATTGCAGTGTGCTCCATAGAGCCATTGACACTCGAGAGCTTCCTCCCTTCTTTCTGCCTTATTAATCTGGACAGCCAAAGTCCGTGAAGCTTTTTTCCTTTAACTCCATGCAATGCTGATTTTTGCTCCTGTGTGTGTGTGTGTGTGTGTGTGTGTGTGTGTGTGTGTATAATTCATAGACTGTATTCAGGCCAGAGATATATTTTAAACTGGCCCTTCTTGTTTTCTCATTGTTTCATTCATTCACTTATCCATTCACTTCATGATCATCTGTGGAATGACTTTATGTGCCAGGCAGTGTTCTAGGTGCCTGGAATATAGTGATGAAGAAATGAACCAAGAAGATACCAAATGCAAAGTCAGGAACTCTAATGTGGCTCTTAAACATGCTATACTTGAACCCGCAAGTACGCTGCAAGTGATTCTGTTGGATTGAATTACATCATTAACTGAGAGAGAATTTACCAAAGAGCAGACACAAGGACCCCAGAGAGGACTATTCCATCTCACACTCATTGCCCATTTCTAGGCCTATACTTAGCACCACACCTTGAAAGTCAGAGGCCATGGGACTCATTCTCATCTGAGAATGCCCCAGGTAGTTGTAATTGCCTCCAGGTCTTTCCAGGGAATAGGACTTATACTAATTGGACTTTTGAGGAAAAGAGCCAAGCCCAATGATACTTATGCAACCAGCGATGAGACAAGACTAGACAACCCAGATTATGAGGCCTTTCCCCCCTCATTGCTGACCAATACACACAGTTGGCACTTATTTGTAGAGTGGTTTCAGGGGACTATGCAATTTAAATTTTCATGCAACTTCCAGCAAACTAGAAAATCTGGAATTAACATAGTTGAAAACACATGCTTCATCACAGTTTAAGTATGTGTACCAGATGCGTCCCCTCAAAATTGAGATTTTCATTTTTCTTGTGCCCAGTATGAAATATATAAACTACTATTGGGGGCCTTCCCAACTAACTGATATATAGCAAAAAATAGTATACTATGCTGATTTAATTGCTGGACTCTCATTCCAACGTAACACGTAATGGAAAATAACACATCGAGGAAACCCTGAAATACATAAGGATGCTGGGTCTGCTTGAATATAAACATTTTGAGAGTAAAGCAGTCTTGTTCACGTTTGGTCCTGGAGCTAATGAGTAGCCAGAGGTGTGTGAAAGTGCGTTAAGATTCTTACGAGAAAGTAAAATGATTTGCCAAGTCCAAGTACCAAGTGTGGAGAAAAGCTTCATTTGGAGCTTACAGTGAAGAGCCAGGCAGGAAACTGAAAAATAATTATTTTAAAAGTATTTGGG
>NW_012144966.1:11427114-11439711 GCF_000956105.1 Propithecus coquereli
TAAGTTATTGTTGTATTATTAGTAAAAAAATCTGGTTAAAATGTACATGGATTTTCTTTTTTAAAGAAAGCCTGCATGTAATAAATTGGTACTAGTGTCATAAAAATTATTCAAAATTTGGAAATAGGCAAATGAGATTACTAGGCGTTCTTACATCGCAGTGCTTGGGTTAACTTCTATTAGTGGGACAATTTTCAACACTGGAAGGGCAGAGCTTAACATGTATGTGTGTGTGTGTGTGTGTGTGTGTGTGTGTGTGTGTGTAGAGATGCCAAATAGACACTTAAACAGACATAAGGTCTGTCTAGTGAAACAAATAATCTTAAATGTTACTATTTTGGGACTTGTTGGACACTAACCAGTTTTATACCTAATGTTGCAATCTTATCTAAACATTCTTTTTAAAATTGCCTGTATATACTAGCTTATAAAAAGAAAAGGGCTAGCTTTGACATCTTACTAGTTCCCGTATTAATTACTAAATTAAATCAATCTTTAACACGTATTCATTTTATATTTTTACTTGTCATGATTTTACCTTTTTAAAATTAAACTTTAACAATTATCAAACAAAATGAATAAGAACAGAGATAGGAGAGCTGTCATAGTCCTTCCTTTTTACCCCTTTCATGGGAGTTTCTTTTCATTTTCCAACGTCCTATTCCGTTTGTAAATCTTAGCTATTCTTCTGTCATTTTGAACTTGCATGTGAAGGATTCAGAAAGAATTCACTGTCCCAAAATCATTTTTAAGATTTTATTACAAAGCCTTTTTTTCTGTAAGAATGAAGATCAACCAAATAACTTATGACCACTGAGAATTAGCAGGGCACTTGAGCTTATGGGAACACTGGGATTGAGGGTACTTTGGTCCAAAAGGGGCATTACACCTGCTTCTGGAAAAATAGCTGAATTCCTTACTTCTTTTTCATTTTAAATATTCTTTTTTTTTCTTTTGAAACAGGGTCTTGCTCTGTTGACCAGGCTGGAGCACATTGGCATGATCATAGCTCACTGCAGCCTCCACCTCCTAGGCTCAAGCAATCCTCCCATCTCAACCTCCTGAGTAACTGAGACTAGAGTTGCATACTACCACATCTACCTAATTTATTTTTATTTTTATTTTTTGTAAAGACGGAGTCTCACTATGTTGCCCAGGCTGGTCTCGAACTCCTGGCCTCAAGCAGTCCTCCCACCTTAGCTTCCCAAAGTGCTGTGATTACAGGTGTGAGCCATTGTGCCCAGCCTTATTTTAAATATTCTTATTGTTCTAGTTTGAGTAGTTCTCATTTCACTGAATCCAGAGCATTTACATGAAAAATGTATCTTAGGCAGGAAGAGGGTCATAGTTGAATGTTAGATACAAGGAAAGCAGACAAGTTGAGGCTGCTGGATCATCTGTGGAAGGGAGGCCTCTACCTGGCCCTCTATCCTTAATCTTAACAATTGGGATAATTTAATTATCCACTAGATTCTTCCCTCTCGAAGACTCTGGAACCAGTCTTGTCTCTAGTCTGGGGCACAGGCAGAAGGGGCTCAGGATAGGTAGTACAGTGACTTAGGACTGAGTAGGATTGACTGCTACTTCTAATATGGTCTTGGTACCCTGTTCCCTGGAAATTGGGCCTTTGCTTTTTCTTCTAATCCCTTTGTGACTGCCATACGCCTTACATCTGTCCTCCTGTCTTATGCCTCAGCTCTGTGGCAGCAGGTTCCTACCCTATACTCTAGTTCTCCAATGAGCTGCTTCTTCTTTTATTTTTCCTAGTCTTTTCAGTTCATGTATTACCTGAGGAGTGAGTAGCCAATGACTCTTGCTTCTAGTGACTGTATCCTATCCCTACGGTTCAGGCTTCACATCAGTCTTTGACTTTTAACATTGGATGTCTGCCTACCTGTTTTCCTTTTTTGTTGTTGTTAGAAATCTATTGCTTATTTATATTACCCTAGCCTTCTATATTATTTACCCAGTTGGATTTTCTACTAGGTTTGAGACATTTTCTGTTGGTAATACCCCTTCTTGGTCTCACTTTGTGGCCTATCCTTGAACTCATATCCATCTGTGCCTATCCTATTCTAAAAGCTGAACTTGTTTAAATTTTTAGAGCTCTTATATTTGAAGAATGTTCTCTTCTCCATTTGTCAGTATCAGTTATGTCACTTTCCAAAGAAATAGGAGAACGCAAAGATTCTTTTTTTATATATTTGTTCCCTCTCCTGGTATGATGAATGCGTGGATAGTTGGTGGAAATATTCATGATTCTTGACTCACAATTTGTGGCCTAGAGAACTTCAGATAGTCTATTGTAAACTCTTGGTGTACTTTATTTCATAATACAGCAATGTCTATATTTTTAATCTGGTATAATAATATTTTACTTGTGACATATGTTATCACAGTTTCATTAGATATTTTGCTGTCTTCCAAAGTGCTCTTCAGAATGTGTTGGAGAGCCCAGAAAGTTGGGGTGAGGAGTTCATGCAGCTCATTGCTTTGATTGAACTCAGCTATGTATTTTAAAACAATGAAAACCATGAATATAAGGCCAGTCATTGGACCTGCTTCTCCATCCATTGCTACTGAATTAGAGTTTATCAAGGTGTTCCTGAATTTTGTTCTTGAATCTTGTCTCTGGGCTCTTTGCCTAATCTATTTTTAGTAACTGTAATGATAACAAATTAATATCTACCGTTTAATGAGTCAGGCATTAAACCTGGAGATTTATATACATAATAACATTTAATTCTCGTGAAAATTTATTTTTAAAACAAAGAAGCTAATTCTGAGAGAGGTTGAGCCACTCCCCACAGTCACAGAAACCAGAAGGTGGGAGCTCATGTCCACGTTCCCTCCGTTATGCAGGACGACCTGCTTGCATGCACGTCTCACATAGAAGCCTGTTAATAGTTTTCAAAGCAGTGAAGTTTCCATGAGGATAGAATTAACATTCACGCTTTTACACATCATAACTTCTCTTTTTGTGCCTCACAGGAAAGCAGGAATCAGGACAATAAGGAACCATTTCCATGTCTTCAGTTAGAAGTGAGTATCACCAATCTGAAGAGATAAAAATAACCTCTTCCTAAAGATTTTTAATATGTTTTAATCATCCTTTCCATAAAATATCTTTATTATATTGCACTTGAGAGAGTTCAAGTCTTGAGACTTGAATAGCAGCAGCACCAATGATACATATGCGATGCTCACTGCATACCAGGTCCTCCATCTTAGGCCCTTTACAAATATTGAATCACAAAGCCCTCCTAACAGCCTTGAGAAGTTGGTACTTTCATTGCCTTTGTTTTATATATGAGCAAACTGAAGCAGAGATAGTAGATAATGTGCCTAAAATCACACTGATTGGGGCAATTTGCTTTGCTCTCTTTTCTAAGTTTAATTAACAATGAGAATCGGTACCATATTTATTCTGTGCTTTAGGAATATTTATCTCTGGAGTAATATGGCAGCTCCTCGCTATGTTACGGTGAATTTGGTGACCATGTGAAATCTTTCTTTAAAAAATATTTTAACCTCATGACTTTATGAGACTGAAAATGCTAATTTATCTAACTGAATAGCTGGAAAGCGGCATAATGCACGATTCAGTCTGCCTGAAAAACAGTAGATGAAAAACCAATCACTTACTTCTCTGTCTGCATCTATTACAGTGGCGCTGACTTCCACCCCCTCTCCCCATCTTGCTCACCTTTTATTCCCATTTCCTGAATGTGTCCCCCCCACCCCCATCCTAAAGACCATCCCTGGTGTGCAGAAGGCCTTACGAATTATCTTCAACTGGACAGATTTAGTTCTAAGGTCCATTAATACTTTGAGTATTGGCTAATATGTTTGTCTGATCTTGCATTTGAATGCATTTCCCTAATATCGAATTCCCAAATTGTTTTAAATTCTCCATTAGGATCATTTGGGGTATTTAAAAATGTATGAAGGTTTGATGCCTCTTGATGTGAACCTGTCAGTCACTGCCAATGGCTGTAGTCTGAGGCCCTTGTCATGAGGATCTGTGCTGCTGCTGGACTTAAATGGAGCACCTTAGAGTCTTCCATGGCCTGAGTGATATCTTAACATGTCTCTAATTTAATGCTTTTATCAGCTAATTCAGTTTCTTATCCAGACTGTATCATTTTCCTTCAGTGCAGTGGATTGCTGGAATAAAATGGAGAAGCAGAATAAGACAAAGCATTTCTAAGTATAACTCTACCAGCTTCTGAGATGTGCACTAGAAATGAACTTGGACCCAGCAATGAATGTTTTTCAAAAAGTATTTGAACCCTTTTCAAAAGGTATTTGAAAACAAAATAATTAAAGAGAAATTATTGAGACAAAACTTGGAAAAGACTATTTTTCTTCAAAATAAATCCAGAATATAGTCTGCTTTTAGAAAACATCCAGAACAGCTCAACAAGAATAGAGGTGGCAGTGGTTCAGAAGAGTTAAGAAGGCTATTCTAAACCTCAAATGATGAGTCATGCTGGGCTGCCAGCTACTTCACTCTTATGTTGAATTATAACCATGGAGAATCAGACTGGACCAATCCAACAAACTGTGACATTTGTAAAATTTTCTTTAAAGGGAAAAGAAAAAAAAAATATCTAGGTCTTTCTTTCCACTGCAGTATGAGACCAAAATCTTTCAGGGCCATTTACTACTCCCAAAATAAAGCAATCCTGTTGGTAGCAATTCTGTGCTCACACTTGCTGAGATAAGTTTACTGATGCAGGGTATTTGGATTATACTGAAGTTTGAGGTTATTTGTTTGGGGAAAAATGGTTTCAATACATGGTCTAAGTCAAAGACTTCAACATGTGTTGACCAGGTGAATGTTGTTTGTAACCCTGCTATAACCATGCACACTTCAGTATGTCTAAAATAAAATGTATCACAGGCTTAACATATATCAATTATCATTTGGCATTTATATTCCAAGTTGATATTATTATATTAGCTCGGGATGGCTTCAGTAATTGCTATCTCTATGGCACCTTTAAACATATATCTCTCAGTTAATATTATTTTGAAGCAGAGAAACCATCCAGCTATTATTGTACATTTCTTATGTGATTTTGAGTTACTTTTAAATCAGACAGTAAGGTGGCATAATTAAACCAAAGCATTAAAATAATGTGTGTGCAAAATACTTTTTTTGCATTTTTTTCACCTTCAAGAAATATAACTCTGTCCTTGATGGGAAAACTGAGGCTAGGTTAGCTCAGGGCTCAGAGGAATTCAGTGAGGTTAGACAGGAGAGGACTCTACATCCTTGATCCTATGCTGATGCTCTGACCAGTGAAAGACACCCCCTCCCTACTGCTCTCATTTTGAAGAGAGACACTTCAGTGGGCACAATACAGCTCTCAGTCATGGGTTCAGGGTATTATACTCCACAGCAGGACTCCTTTTCATCCTGCAGGGAAATAGGCTTCCATTATAACCCTCAACTCTCGGCAAGAACACAGTTAAGGACTGAATTAAGCTATTGCCCACAATTGCAAAAAATTGGATGCAACGTCTTTTCGTTTCTTTTGAAGATATAATGACAATACATAAGGCTTACTTGGAGTGGAACAAATGTACTCAGCAGGCTGATGGGAGCATAAATCTGTCTGTGACAACTGTAATATAGTTACGCAGGCTACTGCTTGTTAATCAAGAGTTTAAGTCTTAGGCTGAATAACCAAATTCTGTTGATTTTTGTGTTTTCTTTTTTTTGAAGATCAAATCAAACTTTAGTTCCCTACCACAGATTTGACACTGATCATCTCTTGTTTCTTTTTATTTCCCCTCATGTTTGCTCATCTTTAATGTAAATGTACCTTATGGATTGTTGAACTTTCTAGAGACTCCTGCTGTGTTGATTAATTGCTAATGAATGCTAATGAAGGAGTGAGGTGAATCTACACTATGATGTATTTAAGGGATGATTGATTAGATTTAGCACTGGCTGTCAGGAGAGTACTTACCATAAGAACAACAAGTCCATAAATATGCACGCAGTGGCTGGCAGTATCCCTCTGTGACTCTCTTTGGCCTTTCAAGTCAAGTTTCTGGGTTCATTACATCAGAGAAAGGACTAACGTTTTAGCTTTTGCAACCAAAATAGATTTTCTTCTATATGACAATTTTGCTAATAGGTTTTAATGAAAGATCAACAATCAGTGGATATTTAATTGTTCAAATATTTGACAGATTTTTTAAAGGATAAAATGAATTCCTACTAAAAATAGGCTCTACCGAATATCTTTGGAACCCATGTACTGAAATAGCGAATTAACTTACTTTACAAACAGGATAGTGTGCAGTGGTTGTTTAATAAATATTTGTATATTAATTCATTTAGAAAAGTACTGATGTTCTAAAATTCAGTTCTATGACTCTAATCAATTTGATGCTAGAAGTGAATTTCTATTTTTTTTCCTAATCATGACAGTTATGATTACAAAACTCTCTTAATGTACTTGGTGGAAAAAAAAAACCTCCTTGAGTGTCTATCCCTTCTTGATGAAACAACTCTGAAATAGATAAAAATGGATTGAAGGTTCAGAAATGTTGGAATTTTGAGGGGGAAAATAAATTGTAACACCCCTTTTCTCTGTCTGCCTTCTGAATCAGTTGAAAGATAAGACAAAAACATATCAGACAGAGAGCCACTATTGTTCATAAAGCTGACACTGGAGAATGTGATTTAGGTTTGTGGCAACAGCAGGCTTCATATTATGTAAGTTACCAGATATGGTCTCCCAGGCACAGGTGGCATTGACAATTCCTGGTCTCCTTCAAGGGGAGTGGAGACTTCCCTGTGGTTATTATAAGAGAAAGGATTGGAGGAGAAAACTTGCTCCTTGCAGGTAGCTATTGCCCAGAGGAAAAGTGGGCAGGAAGGGCTGTGACATGCAAGCCCAATTCATCTCTCAAACTCAGGAATCAAATGTGTCCTATCTTCTGCTCAAGGGAGATGACAGGGAGGTCCTAAGAGCAACAGGACCGTGAAACTCCTTCCACATGGAAGGGAATTTAGGAGGATATTTCGGAGCAGAGCATTACCCTAAATCAAGAAATAAATTGACATGACCTACCTCAAGTCAATTAAAAGCCATTTTTTAAAATAGAGAATCTTTGAATCATTAATCATCACCATGACAAGAGAACAGCTTGTCATGAGGAGTGGTAGCACGGACCACCGATTTTGGTAAGTGTAGTGTCAGGTACATACATACCAGAGTTCAGAAATATATAAGCTAGAATATTCCTTGAAACGTATGTCAGTGTAAAGACCAAAAAAAGGTAAAAGGGGACCATAACACTAAAATTTATAGGTAAGTGTTACTACACGAGGTAAAGATATATATACATTTCTAATTGACAAGATATTAACATATGGATTCAAATATATAGACAATTGATTTTTTTTTTCTTTTCATCTAGCTATTTTGGTCTTGTGTCATCTTACATGATCAAATACTATACAAGACATTAATGTTGCTTATTAATAACTAGAGATTATGCAGTTTAGAGCTGTGTTCTATTTTGATAATCAGATTCAGTCAGTTTTACAATCAAATGTTCTTAAGAGTTTTACCTAGGACACATTTGTAATTTTTTTTTATCATATGAGAGTAACTACATATTCTGTATTTAGTCAGTCAATCATGCTGCTTCAAAAGATTTAGCACATAAATTTTAGCTAATTTATTTTACAACATCATTGCATTATTTACAAAATTTATAGAGTTGGATAATAGAACTGGGCTATTGTTTGACATAGAAAGGTTTGTAAAATACTAATCGTTTTACATTTATGTCCATTTTAAAATCTATATTCTACGTAATCTCTATTTCTGTTATTTTCTTTCTTGAGATGACTTTTCACATGGCATGTTTTGTTTTTCCGTCTGTTATCTAACACTTTTATTGACAGAGTATGGCTATTTCTCTATAACACCATGGGGATGTGGAAAGGTAATTGCCTCAACATTAGCATTATGTTATAGACAATCATTTGGATGATGACTGGGTTTTTTTGTTGTTTTTTTTTTTAGATTATTGACTGAATTTTCTTACCTAATGCTTTTAAGATCAGATAATCACTGCGTTAAACTGAGGCTTTATACATAGATTTCCCTGTTTTACATAATTATGTAACTTCTTTGTGTGTGGGTGTGTGTGTGCATGTGCATGTCTGTGTGTGCATGTTTGTGTGTGTATTTTTCCTATCTAGAGCCCTTCCAGTGTAGGGCAATCCTGATCTATACCTACTTGAATCTTACCCAACTCATTTAGTGTAGACTCCTTATTCTGGATAATTTCAAATATCTTCTCAAAGCTTGCATAAATTAAGATGTCTCTGCTTTTTATTCTTACTTTTTAGATACACATTTGGAAAATGATTAGGCACTTTATGAATCCACAAATTTAGCACTACCATACCTAAAAGAAAAGTAAATAAGTACAATCTTCTTTCTCTTTTGCTGAGTTAGCTTTTCCTAATCAGAGGAAATGAATTAGTACACCACGTTCGTGTTTTTCTCTCATCCTAAGAGTGGTTCTGCCAATATTCTTCCAGTGCAACCTGGTCAACTTTCTTTGCTATAAATCCTTCCAGGACATTCTGAAAGACCACGTCTACTGAACCTGATGTTACTGTAGTAGAAACTAATGAAAATTGTTTGCATTCCCTTTACCTCTTTACTTCAAATAGCTTTAGATATTTTCTTCTGTCTTGACCTTAGAATCCCATTTGTAATTACACTGTTCCACCTCTGCAATATTCCTAAATTAGCCATGAAACACACAAATATGGACAACATTCTAAAGAGATGTATACGCTTTTTCATAAGTTAGGTTCTTGCCATGTATAACAATCGAAATTTAATTGTCAGTGTAAATCCATGCTGTATCCCTAATAACTTCGGAGTTAAACATCTGCCACGTTAAATATTAAATAATTGCGTAGGGAGACAAAACAATTAGCAAGTATAGGCACTAGAGAGCTTTTCTTGGGTGAGAGCTGAAACAGAGAGTGGGCGGCATGGACAGATTCTTGATGTTAGGGATTGCTTAGAAATTTCTGCTAAGAACAGAAGGATGATACTTAATTTCATTTTCCAAAGCATGACAAGGGGAGTGTTTGATAAAAGGATTTATTGTAGTTAGAGAAGTGGGGAGAGAAACAGGATAGGAAACTACAGTTTAGTAACTATGTCTTCACTAACAGTGTAACTGTTCTGCCATCCTCTCTATAGCTTCATTTCACAAACGAGGAACTGAAGTTTAATGATGTTTAGTGACTTGTTCATGGTTTCAAAAACTGTTGGTGTAAGGAAGTAGACAGACATTGGAAAAATGGTCTTAGCAGTTATTTAATGGGCTTTCTTCTTAAAAGACTTGTAATTGATGGAAAAACGATTAGGGTACAAAATAAATGAAGCAGTAGAAAATATAACAGAAGGACTGCATGTGTCTAATAAAAGTTTATCTACTCCCTACTTCCCACCTCTCAAATAATAATAACTATTGGAAAAGATCAGGAGTTTTGCTAATCCCATCCGCTGGTTCCCTCAATAAGTACAAGGACAAACATAGTTGTCTTGAGAAATTCAAAGGAATTTAGCTCATTCGTTTTTTCACAGTTCCTCAAAGGCTCTTTTTTTTTTTTCTTTTTTAGGTTATATCTTGTCAAAGATACACCAAAATGTGGTTGATCAAGAATCTTAACAAAACCATTTTCTGTGCAAACTAGAACTATAATAACACTATGAAGGATCCCATTTTTGTTAAGTTTTTAGGACCAGTTTGAGAAAGTTCTTTTAGATGTTAATTTGATCTCTTTTTTTATTGTGGTAAAATGTACATAACCTAAAATAGAGCATTTTGAGCATTTTTTTTTACTACACAGTTCTGTGGAATTAAATTCGTTCACATTGTTGTACAGCCATCACCTCCATCCATTTCCAGAACTTTTTCATCACCCCCAACTGAAACACCATACCCATTAAACAATAATTCTTCATTCCTTCCTCCCTCTAGCTCCTGGTAATTCCTTGTCTGCTTTATGTCTCTATGAGTTTGACTACCGTAGGTACCTGGCATAAATGGTATCATACAATATTTGTCCTTTTGTGTCTGGCTTATTTCACTTAGCATAATATCTTCAAGGTTCATCCACGTGGTAACACGTGCCAGAATTTCATTCCTTTCTAAGGCTGAATAAGATTCCATCACATGTGTATACCCCATTTTGTTTATCCATTCATCTGTTGATGGACATTTGGGTTGTTTCGACACATTTTGGCTATTGTGAATAATGCTGCTATGAACATGGGTATGCAAATTTGATACCTTTTAACAGGACTTTTGCTGTATGGAATCCCCATTTCTCATCTCACTGTATGTTCCTTTTGGATTTTTCTCTCTGTATTATCAGTGTATAAATATTTCCCTGTGGGCCCAACTCTACCCTTTTGTCTTAACCCTCTTCCCCCACTAAAAAAAAAAAAATGCCCTAGTGTCTCCTGAATAGAAAAGCATGGAAGGGTATATCACACACAGGCAGGATGTGGAAATTTGTAAGCAGCAAAACTTGGGTAACAAGTTTATTTCCTCATTATCCCACATATCACATTCTAGGATGCTGTTGTCCCAGACATCTCATTAGCACCTCATTATTATGCTCCTCCATATATCATGTTTGTTTTTAAGTTTCTCAGAAAAGCCCTGCTAACAAAATGTCACTGTGTGAATTCCCAAGAACTTCTACTGCCACAGCATTGGAAATGTGTCTGAGATCTCTTAGAAAATGAATAGTTCAGCAATTAGGGCCCTGTACTGCCAGGTGGAACAACTGAATTGTAGTCAAGGAAAAATGACCAATGAATCCACATTAAATTTATTTTCTTCCTTAGCTGCTTGTTAATCCCTAATTGCTAGCAGATAGGTAGGAGGATAAATTCTACAGCTATTGTCCTGGCAGAGTATAATTTGAATGCCCAATTAATTCTTGGTCTGTCATGATGTTTAATTTAGATAAAGTGGCTCTTTAGTAGTAAACTGTTGCTTTCCTGACACATGGTCAAAAATTGCCTGTCTAAAAACGATACACAATTCTGTGTACCCAAGGTCTAGTAATACCCTTCACCTCTACTCCTCCTTTATCTATTCCCCAACCTGCTCCAAAAAATGTTGAGCTAAAGATATATTTGAAGGTCTGTAAACGGTTTCATATCCAGAGACCAGGTAAGAGGATATGAATTGTCAACCAGACTCACAACATTTTCTCCCCTCATTTCTACCTGTGACATAACTTGGGAAAGATAATACTAGATCCTACCCTGATCGACCCTTCTAGAGATGGCAGTGGTGGATTGAAAAAGAGGGGTCATTTACAATTTCTGGACATCTGTATTTTCTGAGAAGTTGCTGCAACATTCTTCTATTAATACCATTAAAGGCCTGTATTAGGTCAGAAAGAACCACATACCACAGATGGTACTTTTCATACGACTTTTCCTGGAGCTTGTGGAGAGTAATGGTCAAGTTTGCGGCAACACTTCCTCCTCTGCAGCCATGTGGACTGGGCTGTCTGGTAGAAGTGCATTTTAGCACATGAGCAAGCAGCCAGTTGAGAAGAATCTTGCTAGAGCATTATCAAGAGTAGATTGACAGGAGCTCTCATAAGGAATTTTCACACTCCAATCTGCCACCTTTGCCTTGTGTAGAGGCATTGTAATTACAGCTTCGAAGCCATTTGGCAGGATTTTATCCCCAGAGAGATACAAATAATTGCTAAAGGACCTGGATTAAAAAGAAATACTCCAATATAGGTGGTAATTTGGTCTAACCCCTCTGATTTCAGGTAGGCCAATGCCTACCATATGGAGGACTGTTTTTTTAATCTACTTTTTGGACTATCCCTGTCCCACTTGCATTGGAAATTTGGTACCCTGTAGAACTAATTCTGCTCTTCAAACGTTAGAAAATAGAATTTTTCTTTATGCCATTCAAGGTGTTTGAATACAGTTTATAAACCTGTAGTTTAGATCATTTGCTATAGGAGAAAACCTGAAATCCTTTTCAGTCATAAAAGAATTGTGAGAAGAATGATTCCAGTTCTTTTTCACTTTCTTTGGTCACTTCTTTCAATTTAGAAATTATTTGTTATTATTTACTATAAAATAGTAATTAATAAAAATAAATCTACTGCCACTACTAATAGCTTACCTTTACCAAGTGCTTATTACATCAAGTTTTACGGTAAGCACTTCACATGAATTTTCCTGTTTTAAGCCACACGAACTCCTGAAGATCAGAGGGCTAAAACCTGCATAAGGTCATAAACACTACATGGCCAAGCAGGATTTCATGTAAGTGATCTGAATCCAAATCTCACCCACATAACCACTGTGATTAATAGCATAATATTTCCCATAAATCAAACATCTTACAACTATTATAACAGTCTATGACATTTTCTTTTATGAAAGTGCTCCAAGTTCTTCTGGACATTTCAGTCTTATTCTACCATATATGTGTTTCCTTCCATTGAAACTGTGTGTCCTGTATATTTTTAAAATTTTTGCTTTT
>NW_012144966.1:11440136-11442985 GCF_000956105.1 Propithecus coquereli
GTGAGATTTTAAAACTATTTTTTATCCATCTGCCTAAAAATATACCTGAGTCTATCCCATAAATCTTTGTATTTCTGGAACTACCCCATCAGAACTTAACTTGATTTTAAGAGCAAAGGCAGAAATGGGTTAGAACCTAGGAATGTGAGAACCTAGACCATGGAGAAAGCTAGAACCATTGAGGCCAAAGTCAAAATCTGTAAATAGCATGTATCTATACTTTCAAATTCTTTCTAAAAGATGAGAAATATGATCATCTTTTGTGAAATTTGAGTACTTTGCCCTCCATGAGTTTTCAGAGAGAATGAGTAGGGTTTGTGATAGAAAGATTTGATGAAATTAAAAAGCTTCTGCACAGCCAAGCAACTATCAGGAGAGCCGACAGACAACCTACAGAATGGGAGAAAATATTCGCATAATACACATCTTATAAAGGGCTGATAACTAGAATCTATATAGAACTCAGGAAAATCAGCAAGAAAAAATCAAGCAACTCTATCAAAAAGTGGACAAAGGACATGAACAGAAACTTTTCAAAAGACAGACTAATGGCCAAAAACATCAAAAAATACTCAACATCTCTAATCATCAGAGAAATGCAAATCAAAACCACAATGAGATATCACTTATCTCCAGTGAGAATGGCTTTTATCAAAAAGTCCCAAAACAATAAATGTTGGCGTAGACGTGGAGAGACAGGAACACTCATACACTGCTGGTGGGACTGCAAACTAGTATGACCTCTATGGAAAGTAATATGGAGATATCTCAAAGAGCTAAAAGTAGAACTACCATTTGATCCAGCAATCCCATTACTGGGCATCTATCCTAAGGAAAAAAAGACATTTTGAATGTTTATAGCAGCACAATTCACAATTGCAAAGATGTGGAAACAACCCAAGTGCCCATCAACACATGAGTGGATTAATAAAATGTGGCATATGTATACCGTGGAGTTCTACTTGGCTACAGAAAACAATGGTGATCTAGCACCTCTTGTATTATCCTAGATAGAGCTGGAGCCCATTCTACTAAGTGAAGTATCCCAAGAATGGAAAAAACAAGCACCGCATGTACTCACCATCAAATTGGTATTAACTGATCAACATTTAAGTGCACATATAGTAGTAATATTCATCAGGTGTCAGGTAGGTGGGAAGGGGGAGGTGGGGATGAGTATATCACACCTAATGGGTGCAATGTGTAACCATCCAGGGGATGGAGATGCTTGAAGCCGTGACTTGGGTGGGGCAAAGGCAATATATGTAACCTAAACATTTGTACCCCTGTAATATGCTGAAACAAAAAAATAAAAAAAATAAAATAAAATCATTACAGTGAGTGTGAAAAAAAGAAAGATTTGAATTATTCAATAATTAAATCAGCCACACATCTTATGCATGTTATCAAAGTCACACTGCTTTTAATACAAACTTACTCACCTGTAAGTATTTATAAATGAAACAATATCTGGTCTTCTAGTTATTGCAATAGATGTTAGAATTTAGACTCTATCTCCACACTTACTAATCCATCTTTTTGAAAAATACAAACGTTAGGGAAAAACTAAAGTGGAAGAGTAGGATACCAGGAAGTTCAGACAGTATTATAATTTTCACAATATAATACAATATCACACTTTTCCCAGTGCTTTAATATTATATTATCCACTAAAAGATTTTTCCTTTGCTTTAAAAATTAATTTTAGTACAATTTATTGAAATATAATTAACATTCAATCAAATGTACGCTATCTTAAGTTCATAGTTCAATACAATTTGACAAATGCATGCACTTCTGTGCAACCACCACCACCAAATATGGAAATATCATTCAACAATATTCCCTCATGCTTTTTTGCAGTTTGTCCCTTCTATCCACCCCTGGTCCCTGGAAACCATTAATCTGTTTTGTGTTATCAGTGACTCAATTTCCCTTTTCTAGAATTTCATATAAACAGAATAAAACAGAATGTATGTTTTTGTGTCTGGTTTCTTACGTTGAGTGTAATGGTTTCGTTTTTCATTCTTATTGCATTTATCAGTAGTTCACTTCCTTGAATAGCTGAGTCATACTGTTTTGATATTCTATAATTTGCCTACCCACTCATCTCTTGATGGACATTTACTTATTTCCAGTTTTTGACTAATATAAATGAAGTACCTATAAGTATTTTAATATGGCTTATAAATATACACTTCAGATCTTGTGATAAAGAAGAAAACCTGAAATCCTTTATGTGCATTTTCATTTATCTTGGGTACATTCTTAGGAGTGAATGGATGAGTTGCATATAAATGTATGTTTAATATTATAAGATGCTGTCAAATTGTTTTCCAAAATGGTTTTAATATTTTCCATTTTCATCAGTAATGCATGACAGTTCCAGTAACTCTACATCCTCTACAAACTTTGTACTGTCAGTCTTTATAATTTTAGCCACCCCAGTGGGTGGGTGGTGGTATCTCAGTTTTAATTTGCATTTCCCTGATTACTAATGATGTTGAGTATCTTTTGATGTGCCTGTGGGCCATTCATATATCTTTTTTCATGAAATGTCTGTTCAAACATTTTACCCATTTTATATTTTTTGTCATATTATTGAGCTGTGTTTTTTATTTTCAAAAACTTTTGGACATTCTAGAGACTTTGCATTTTCATATAAATTTAACAATAAGTTTGTTGACTTTATACAAAAAATCCCAATGAGATCTTGTTAGTGATTACATTCAATCTCGATATCTGTGTGGGCAGAATTGAAATCTTAACAATATTTGATTAATTAAATCCATGAATACAATTTTTCTCCCAATTTTACTTATGTCTTCTTTAATTTTCTCTTCAAATTT
>NW_012144966.1:11452090-11453953 GCF_000956105.1 Propithecus coquereli
ATTTATTTATTTATTTATTTATTTTAGAGACAAGATCTCACTCTGTTGCCCAGGCTGAAGTGCAGCCTCAAACTTCTGGGCTCAAGTGGTACTCCTGCCTTAGCCTCCTGAGTAGCTGGGTCTATAGGTATGTGCCACCACTCCGGGCTCCAAATTTGAATTTTATCTTAAAAAATAAACCAAACACTTCAGAAATAATGAAATAAATATTATGGACCATTCATGTACCATGAATCTCACATTTTTTTTCTAGGCACAGTACCTAATATCGGTTTCCTTTTTCTGAAGTTTGCAGTGGAGATAGTTTGGGAGCAGTACATCAGAGTCAAGCCTATTTGTTTAATTTCTTCATGTTTTTTTAAAGTTTGGTCTCCTAGTGCTGATCCTTCCACTTTGGATCAATCCAATCACTACCATACTTAAGGAATATCATTTTATCCACAGAACACCAGATCCTGGATCCTTTGAATTCTATTTTTAAATTCTTAATGCTCCACTCTGCATTCTGCATAAATCTATCAGTATGCAACCTCATATAGAAAGATATTTTCTAATCTCTAATACGTTGGACATTCCCAGTGAAAAACAAATGTTTTGGGAGCGTTATATTCACATGCAATAATTTAAGAAATGCAATGTCTCAACTCAGTCTGCTGAAATATTTAATGTCCCATCTCCTGCCATCAAAGTACATCCCTGTGCAAGTATATTCTATTAATATAAATATTAAAGGATTAGTGTTTTGTTGTGATAATTGGTAGAGGTGTAGGCATCCTGTGCTTCACACTCTGTGTTTAATCTGTGTTTCATCTGTGACTTCAGGCCCCACTGTGATGGGGGTTGAAAATAATGGTCTAGTACTGAAAATAGGTGATGACAATTTTTCTGACCTTAGGTTTTCCTTAATGCTGTGCTGTGAAGCAGCACCATGGAACAATCATTCCCAGTGATTTTTCTGCAGCACAAGGATCCAGGAAGAATCAATGTGATCAAAATCTTGACCTCTAGCCTATTTCCTTTGTGGTTTCCAGACTGGGGACGAATATCTTCCTGGCCAAATTACAACAAATGCTAAATGTCTCCAAATCGAAATGCGAAAAGCCTCTGTAGCTTAACCCTGGTCTCACCTAGCCCCTAAGAATATAAAACTAAAGTAGCCCAGGATTTTCCTCTGTCAACTATAAAACTTTAATCAATAGTTAATGTTGACTTGTCCATGTATGAAGATGAATCATTGCTTCCTAGGCATGTGTTCAGAAATCCAAGCACTCTTATTTCAGTGGCATTCAACTGATCTACACAGCAAGAGGAAGACCTAGGAAACCAACATTCTTCCACAAGTCCTGTGCTTTGGGCTTTATATATGCTGTATTTACATCTCCAAATATACTTATGTGGTAATTATTAATATTTCTACTTTTAACAATGAGGAAACTATGGCCCAGATAGGTTACTTAACTTGTTTATGACCACATACGTAATTAGTTGCAAAGATGAGATATGAACTCACATTTGTCTGGCTGCAAACCCACACCACTTTCATTGGAAGTATGTTGATTTTTGTTGTTGTTAATGGCCCTGAATCAAAACTAGAAAATTTGAAATTTCTATTTTATCAAGTCATTTGCACCATAAGAGCAAGTGTTCTCTCCTTTTGATTGGATAATAACCTAAAAAGTGAAAGATGGCAAAGAATAATGAGTACAGGTTTCTAGGTCTTGCTCCTATCACTGAACAATTTCTTTTTTATACAATACATTTTATTATGTATATTTGAAGTTTACAATACAACGTTTTGGGATACATACCAGATAGTAAAATTATTACTATAGTGAAACAGATGAACATATCTGTCATCTCACA
>NW_012144966.1:11454003-11457153 GCF_000956105.1 Propithecus coquereli
TAACTAAAAATTGGGGCCTTCCATTGCTTCAGTCTTGTATGCTTTACCCCCATGTGGCACTTCTGTAAAGGGATTTGACCAATATTTTCCTTCTATATGAATAGGTTCTCTGAAAAGTAGGAAAGTAATTTGGATTTAACACTGTAATGGGTGGGAATAAATGATGATGTAGCACTCTGGCAAGGAAACTAAAGCCAAAAAAGCCTATCACATATGTCATTAACCAAGAGCTCATTGTTTCAGTGAGATTTTGAATGAGCTAAAAAAACCAAAACCAAACCAAACCTTTTTTTATTTTCATGCTGTGGAAGCACAGTAAGAACCAGTCCTGCTCCATTCGTTTAATAGAACAGTTGCAGCTGCCACATCTCGCAAAACTGTAAGAGTCCCTGAGTACAAATCCCAAGAGGACCTAAAAGCAGAACTTGAGACAGGTTATAGATGAATGAAGTTCAAGAATTCCCCAACCACTCTTCTCATAATTCACAGATATCTTGAACTTCGAGTATCTGGTAGAAAACATAACTCATTTTTGGAAACAGAGTTAAATAAATTGGTCATTCAACAATTGTCAGGTCTAATAAACCCCAGTTGGAGCTAGTTAGGGACAATAGTATCCCTTCACTACAACCTCACTATCACATCTCAGTCTAAATTTTGCCACAAATACGAATATTTATTAGTAGCCAGACATTCATGCATGTGTACACACACACACACACGCACGCACACATGCACTTTTAACCTGGTCTTGTAAGTTTGGTTAAGTCTCTAATTATTTGTTCTCTTTCTCCAGGCACTCAGGCAAGCACTTTGAGAAGGAGACTTACACCGAGGCTGATGATGTAATGTAATGTCTGATCAGCCAGTCTTCAGTTCGGTTAGGCTTTGGAGTCTTCCGCTGAGTGTGTGTGTGCATGCGTGTGCACACATAGCCAAGTGAAATTATAGATCTGGTACTCTGCCCTGAAGGTTCATTCACGGATAATGCAATTTGTAAACGCTGGTCATCCCTATCTCTTTAAAAAAGAACACTCACTTCATCAATGAAAAATTATGTCTAACATCCCTTGTGCTATTTAACAAATCCTCTGCTGCAGATTTACATAAAAGCACTTCTTGTTGCCACCTCTGGATTTCTGATTAGTGTAAAACTAACTGCCCCTAGGGTATAAAGTTAAATTATGCACATACATACGCTTTGCATTTTGAAGCATTTTTAAGTACATAAATGCACTGAGAAGATAACACTCATTTTACCACTTGCCCCTTTTGAGAGTAGAGGTAGATATACCGAAATGAATACCGCCAAGTGGCCTTTGGAATAAAGGACTCCTAATTAACAACACCACAAAAGCTGGTCTAGACTTTGTAAAAGTTTTTCTGGAGCACTGAACCCAGTTCAGGGGTCAACATTGAAGACATCCCATCAGGTGTGGAATTTTTTTTTTTTTTTTAGATAAAGAAACATTTATTTCTATGCAGGGAAATTCCTAGCTTATGAATTGATCCAACAGCTCTTTGCACACTTTGCCTCCTATGTTAATTCAGGTCTCCTGAGAAACAGACTACAAGATGGAATTAGATGTCAATAAGACTACCTGAGAATGATGGAAGGAGAAGGAGGAGAATGTAGGGAGAGTCTTCAGACAACGGTGTAGACTGGTACCTGTGAAAGGAGAGCTACCAGAAAGAAGGATTAGAGAAGTTTCAAATTACATCACAGTTTCAATGAAGAGTCAGTAAGGAAAATAGAAAATTCTCAAGCCACTGTCACCCTTTGGGAGAGTCCTCCATCTCTCAGGAACCGTAGTTTCTAGCCACAGTCAGTCTTCCCTGGAAGTAGCCTCCGGAAGTGTGGCCTTGGCACATACTCAGTTATGGGTTCAGCATGAGGTAGCCGAGGCCATTGGAAAATTATATCCCAGCAGCAGGAGGTCTGAGTGGTACATTCCCTAACTGCCCCCACTTCCTTAAATGTTTGGGAATTATATTCCTTTCATAAAACCAAGCTCATTGCTTAAGTCGAGTACTTTTTATAAGGAAATCAGCTATATATTTATATTTGATGCAATTGTAAGTTATTACTATCATATATGTAAAAATAATGTCATATGTAGTTAAAACATTAATTTTGGGCTTAGAGATTCTCATTAGGAGAGGATTTAGAAGATTGGTAATTGTAGGCATCTTGCTAATAATGACTCGAGGGCTTTGCAGGGAAGTGGAATAGGCACCAAACTGACATCTCGTCTCCTGGCCTTGCCTCTTGCTTGTGATGCGACTTGGAGCAGGCTTCTTGACACAATTTGTTCTCAATGTCTTCATAGGTAAAAGGAAGGGTTTTTCTTCCTACTATAAATTTTGTAACTTTCTAAAGAAGAAGAAATTTTATATTATCGAAGAGGTGCTTATTAAAAAATAATGAGATACAAGACGCATTTTATGTTCTTTATGTGTGTGTGTGAGGGAGAGATTAATAGTAAATATGTTCATACCCTCCTGCTATTTAAACATGTAAATAGGTATAACTATTTTTGAAACTAATTTGACAATATGTTTCAAGAACTCTAAAAAAATAGCCATTTGATGCACTTATTCTAGGGCTTCATAGATTCTAACAAAGATTCATACACAAAGATCCTTCAACACAACATTATTTAAAATAGTGCAGAATGAAAAACAATTGAAATGCCCAACCTAGTGGGACTATTTAAAAAAGTAATGATACAAATCATAAAATGGAATATTCCAGAGCCATACTGAGGTATGTTTTTGAAGAAAACGATGATATGTAGTAATGTTATATGAGAAAAAAAATATTAAAAGCTATATTCATTATTACTCCAAATTTGTTTAAAAATGTATAGACAAACATTGGTAAAAACTGCAAACACACATTAGTAGTTCTTGCCTGTGGGTAGTGGGATTATGGATACATTTTATTTTCTTCTTTATATCTGTTTTTGTTTCCCAAATTTCTTGCAATACCCATAATTACTGCCTGAAAAATGATTTTCAATAAGCAGTTATTGGAATGCATGACGAATATGATCAAGAAACATTTTTTTTTAAAACATAAAATAATTTGTTGACAAAAAGAACTGAAATGATCAAAGAGAAAATGGGGGATTCAAGAAAGAGATGACA
>NW_012144966.1:11457203-11457903 GCF_000956105.1 Propithecus coquereli
TTATAGCCTAGCAAATCTTGTATCTTGATGAATGCATTACGTGCACTTGAAAAGAATTTTAATTTTATAGTTGTTGAGTGCCATGTTCCATACATATCATTTAGCTCAATGTGGTCGATAGTGATGTAAACATCTTCTATGTTTCTATGATTATTTTGGGGGTGTGTATGTGTAATTGTTCTATCAATTGCTAAAAGATTTTTGTTAAATATCTAATATGTTTATGAAATTTTCTATTTCCCCATTAAATTCTGTTAATATTTCCTTCATGTGTTTTGTAGCTCCATTATTAGGTACATACACATTTAAATAATAATTGTTACATTTTCCAGATTTGTTGATGCTTTCACGGTATGAAATATCCTTTTTTTTCTTAAGTTTACTTTTTATGTGGTATATTTTTGTACACCCATCTATTTTCAACTTATCTTCATATTCATATTAAAAGTGGGTTTCTTTCAGATGGCATTTAGTTGAGTTTTGCTTTTTTATCCATTCTTACATCTGCTTTACACTGGAGTGTTTATTCCATTAATATTTAATGTTATTTTTGATGTGGTTGAATTTTGCCTTACCATTTTACTATTTGTATTCTGTTTTATGTCTCTGTTTTATATTTATTGTTTCTCTGTTCTCGTCCTTTCTTCTTTTGTATTAAACTAATATTTTTAGAATTTCACTTTATTTATTGGCTTTTTAG
>NW_012144966.1:11468975-11470837 GCF_000956105.1 Propithecus coquereli
ATACAAGAGGTGCTATATCACCATTGTTTCTTAAAGCTGAATAGTACTCCATGGTATACATATACCACATTTTATTAATCCACTTATGTATTGATTGAGTTATTTGTTTTTGTGCTATTAAGTCATGAGAGTTCTTTGTAAGTTTTAGATATTAACCACTTATCAGATATGTGGTTTGCAAATATTTTTTTTGCCCAGTCCATACATTGCCTTTTCATTTTGTTGATCATTTCTTTTGCTGTGCAGAAGCTTTTTAGTTTGATATAGTCTCATTCATTTGTATTTGCTTTTGTAGCCTGAGCTTTTGGTGTGATATCCAAAATATCATTGCCAAGGACAATGTTAAGGAACTTTTCCCATATGTTCTTTATAGGAGTTTTATGGTTTCATGTCTTACTTTTAGGATATTTATGTGTTTTCAGTGGACTTTTTTTGTATGACCCTGTTTCCTGGAATGCAACTCCTAAAATCTTTAGAATCTCCAAAGTGATGTATTTTTGTATGCTAATGATTGACTAGTGGCCGGCAGCCCCTAGGTAAGCTTCAGAATGGGAGCTGGACATCTGAAAGACCAAGGCATAATTAGAGGGTTGGGACTTTCAGCCCCACCCCCAACCTCCTGGGAAGGGACAGGAACTGAAGATTAAGTTGATTACCAATGGCCAATAGTTTAATCTATCATGTCTATGTAATGAAGCCTCCATAAAACACTCAAAGGACAGGGTTTGGAGAGCTTCTGGATAGCAGAATGTGTGGAGGTTCCTGAAGGGTTACATACCTAGAGAGGGCATGGAAGCTCCATACCCCTTCCCATACCTCTCCCTGTGCATCTCTTCATCTGTATCCTTTTTACTATCCTTTATAATAAGCTGGTAAATGTAAGTAAATGTTTCCCTGAGTTCTGTGAGCCACTTGAGAAAATTAATTAAACCTCAGGAGGGGGCTGTGGGATCCTAATTTATAGCCAGTTGGTCAGAAGCACAAGTGAAACAACCTAGGGCTTGTGGTTGGTATCCAAAGTGGAGACCAGTCTTGTGGGACCAAGCCTTCACACTGTGAGATCTGATGCTGTCTCCAGGTAGGTAGCATCAGAATGGAATTGGATTGGAGGACAGTCAGCTGGATTGGAGGACATCCATTTCTTTCTGAATGATCTGTCCATTACTGAGAGTGGGGTGTTAAAGTCTCCTCTTATTATTGTATTCTATTAATGTTTGCTTTATACACTTCAGTGCTCCAGTGTTGGGTGCATAGATACCACTACAGAATTGATTCTTGCTTGTTGGTAGGGAGAAATTCCCACACATTTGGTCTCCTCTTTAATTTTTTTTGAAGAAGAGCTTGAGTAGGATTGGTATTTTTCTTCTTTAAATGATTGCTAGAATTCAGCAGTGAAGCAATGAAACCCTGGGCTTTTCTTTGATGGTAGACTTTTTACCACTCATTATTAGTTTGTTGGGATTTTCTAGCTCTTTGTGGTTCAATCTTGGTAGCTTGTATGTGTCCAGAAATTTATTCATTTCTTCTAGTTTCCAAATTGTTGGCATATAATTGTTCATAGTAGTCTCTAATGATTCTTTGTGTTTCCGAGGTCTCAGTTGTTAGGTCTCCTTTTTTGTTTCTGATTTTATTTATTTGGGTCTTCTCTCTTTTTTTTTTTTCTTAGTATAGCTAAAGGTTTGTCAATTTTGTTTATCTTTTCAAAAACACCAACTTTTTGTGTCATTGATCTTTTGTATAGTTTCTTCAGTCTCAGTTTCACTTATTTCTGCTCTGATCTTTATTATAATATTTCTTTCCTTGTACTAATTTAGGATTTAGTTTGTTCTTGTTTTTCTATTTCCTTCAGGTACACCATTAGA
>NW_012144966.1:11471862-11483242 GCF_000956105.1 Propithecus coquereli
CAATCACAAATAAAAGAATAGAAACAAAGGCAAAACACAGACACACAACATTTTATACTTTAACTCCATTTCCCCCACATTTTGAAATTGTTGTCTCAATTTATATATTTTTATATTACCTATCCCTTAATAGGTTGCTAGAACTGTTATTGTTTTTGATAGATTTGTCATTTATACTAGAGTTATGAGTGGATTGCACACCACAATTACAGTACTAGAGTATTCTGGGTTTATCCAGGTACTTAATTTTACCAGTGAGTTTTATACTTTGAAAAGTTTCTTTTTTGCACATTAGTGTTTTTTTTCTTTTAGGTTGATGAACTCCCTTTGGCATTTCTTGTAAGATGGGTCTAGTGGCGATGAATTCTCTCAGCTTTTCTTTGTCTGAGAAAGGCTTTATCTCTGCTTCATATTTGAAGGATAATGTTGTCGGATAAAATATTCTTGAATGGCATTATTTTCCTTTGAACATTTTGAAAATGTCATTCTACTCCCTCCTAACTCGTATAGTTTCTGTCGAAAAGTCTGCTGCAGATGAATTGGAGCTCCTTTATATGTAATTTGCTTCTGTTCACTTTCTGCTTTTAGGATCCTCTCTTTTTTCTTGACCTTTGAGAGTTTATTATATGCCTTAGGGTAGTCTTATTTGGGTTGAATCTCTTTGGTGTTCCCAGACCTTTCTGTACCTGGATATGTATATGTCTCCCAAGTTTTGGAAAGTTTTCTGTTATCATTTCTTTGAATAAGTTTTCTACCCCTTGCTCTTGCTTAGCTCCCTCTTGAACACCAATAATTCTTATATTTTGTCTTTTAAGGTAATTTTCTATGGCTTGTAGGCAATCTTTGTTTCTTTTAAATTTATTTTTTCTTTTCTGACTCTGTATTTTCAAATAGCTGATCCTTGAGATCCCTGATGTTTCCCGAACTTGGTTTATTCTGCTGTTGAGAACCTCTAATGAGTTCATTTTAGCAAATGTATTTTTCAGTTTCAAGATTTCTGTCGTTTTTATTATTTCAATCTCTTTGTTAGATTTCTCTCATAAATTTCTCTGAATTGCTTTTCTGCGTTATGTTGGAAATCACTGAATTTCCTTAAAACTGCTATTTTGAATTCTTGGTCAGAGAGCTCACAAATTGCCATCTTGTTAGGTCCAGTTACTGGATATTTGCTTTGTCCTTTTGGAGAGATCATGGTTCCCTGTTTGTTGTTATTTCCTGTGGGTACATATCTCTGTCTTTGCATGGAAGGATTAGTTATTTATTCTGGTTTTATCTATCCAGCCCCTTTTTGTTTTAATGGGATATATTTCTTTAGCAAATCTTTACTGCTAGGTTGTTGCCTCCTTTTTGGCTCTAGGTGGCATCTTAAGCCCAGGTTCACCTCTGCTTAGTCAATGATCAGAGTACTGCTTGTACAAAATGGGGGAGGTCCCAATGGGATTATCCCAGCAGTGTAGGAAACCTGCCTGGAGGTAGTACTGAGTTTTCTTAAAATATTATTTTGAGTTTCTTTTCAGGCCATTTGTAAATTTCCATTTCTTTGGGGTCAGCTATTAGAAAATTAATGTATTCCTATGGTTGTATTATGTTTCCTTGCATTCTCATGTTTCTTGTGTCTCTGCATTGGTATCTGTATATGTGGTGGAACTGTCACCTCTTCCAAACTTTACATTGTGTTTTTTGTAAGGAAAGACTTTTACGCACAGATGGGTCTTAGGGTGCCAGTTGAGAAGGGTGCAGTGGCTCTGATTATAAGTGGATGCTGTGGTAAACTCTCTATGCCAGCTTCTTTAGCTGTGACCAATATCAGTGATGATTGTGGGTGACTTAGTGGCCTCAGCTATAGGAGTTTGTGGTAGAAGCAGTGGCAGTTTGTGTTGTTAGCTTCTTCAGAGTCAAGGGCTTTGAGGGTATTGTTCTCATTTTTCCCACAATGGAAAGCCTCAGCTATGGAGAATCCTCTAGGTGTTGAATTTAATGCAAGCTATAAGTATTGCAACAATGCTGGGTTCCAGGGTATAGGTGCTCAAAGTAGCTGTGAAGCCAGGGTCTTGGGCTCAGGGTCTTGCCAACCTCCTATGGCACCTGGGATTTTGGGCACAGGTTCACTCTGAGTCATGGGTAGATGCAGATTGCTCACAAAGCTGAGGTCCTTGACTCTGTCAGCTCAGCTGCTTTGTGAGGGGTAGAGCACAGCAGTTTGGCCATACAGGGTAAAGTATAGCTGCAACTTGGCTCATGGATGGCAGGCCATCAGGTGGGGGTGGTGCAGTGGTGATAAAATCTCAGGGCTAGAAGAATGCAGTGGGTACTTACCCCTGGGGTATGTCACAATCCAGTGGTGGTTCCAGTTCCGTGATGGTACAGCATAGTAACCTCACAGACCATAGGCTGTGATGGACAGTGCTGGCTTCTTCTATGGGGGAAGCACATCTGTGTGGACTGCAGACAGCTTCCTTGGATGAATTTAGTACCTATGAGGACTGCAGGAGTCCTGATTTGTAAGAACTGTAGGTGACCATGGTGGTAATGGGGGCTGCTGGCTTCCTCTTACTTACCTTTTCCTGACAGGGAGAAATTCCACCTGGTTCCAAGCTGGTCCAAATTGGGGGATGGGTTGGAAGAGATGCAGTATTTTCTTCCTTTATGCAGCAATTCTGAGTTTTTATGCTCTATGGGATTTATGCTAGTGTTTTGGTAGACTCTGGTACTCTCCTTTAGTTATTTTCATCAAAATATTGATGTTTATTTTCTGCTTTGGCTGTCTTTGTCAGAGAGATGAGTGCAAGGGGCTTCTAGTCAGCCATCTTGCTGATGTCACTCTCTTCTAACTATTTCTTAAAGTGTTTATCAACTCATTCAACTCTTCTGAGCCTTAGTTTCTCATCTATAAAATAAGTATATGACCAAAATCTGCGTCACTCAGCTACTTATATTGACTATGATAATATGAGTGCTTTTTAAACTGTAAAGCAGTACATAAATATTTATATGTTCACTGATAGTTCATGATGGGTGTATTAGTTTCTTAGGACTACTGTAACAAAGTAACAAAAATTGAGTGGCTTAAAGTAACAGAAATTTATTATGTCACAATTTTAGAGGCTATAATCCTTAAATCAAGGTGTTGATAAGGTCTTGTTCTCTCTGACATCTCTAGGGGAGAATCTTCCCTTGCATATTCTAGCTTCTGATATTTACTAGCAATCCATGGCATTCCTTGACTTGTGGAAATATTACTCCAGTCACATGGCTGTTTTCTTCCTGTGTATTTTCACATTATCTTCCCCCGGGTGTGTCTATCTCTGTGTCTGAATTTCCCCTTTTTATAAGTATTAGAATCCATCACAATGGCCTATTTTAACTTGAATGCATCCGTAAAGACTGTTTCCAAATATAGTCATATTATGCAGGGTTAAGATTTCAACATGTATTTTTTGGGGGGGGTGTGGCACAAAAGTCAACTCATAAGAATAAGGTAGTGCTAAAAGGAATGGTTAGTGAAGAGAATTAAAAAGAAATAAAAAGGCAGTAAGAGCAGGTGGGACTCTACCCATACCTTTATATCAGACCAATAAAGGAAAGTCCCTTAGGACAAACCTCATTAATGATCAGGATTCCTATTTCCAGAATATTATTGGGTTGTTCTGTCCGTATTCTATACCTTTCTAAAACTGGAAGCCTCAGTAATTAAAAATAAGGAGTTTGAGACCTCTGAGGACTCTAAAATTCTTTCAGATACATCACAAAGTTGCTAAGATAATGATTTTATATTTGGACCCCACACAAAGATGTCCCTGGTAAATGAGGCAGTTATTCAATTTGAAGATGGACCTGCGGTAGCCTATCATTACAATTTAAGTCAGCAGTTCTCAAAGTGTGCTTTTCAAATGAGCAGCCTCAAAACTTATTAGAAATGCGAATTCTCATGTCTCCCCCCAGAGCCTCTGAATCAGAAACTCTGAGGATGGAGCCCATAAATCCAAGTTTAATACATCCTTCAGGTGATTATGATGCATGTTCAAGTTTGAGAATCACAGAATTAAGTCCTTATTAGTAAGTGTTACACAACTGATGCATCTGTTTTATGAAGATTTGTGAAATATATGCTTGTCCTTTTATCTACCCCAGAGCTTCTGAATTAGAGAATCCGAGTAGGACATGAGAATTAATTTAAAAAACCTCCACATGTAATGAACACTTCTGGTTTAGCACCATCCAAAGTCTGCAGAATGGAACCAGCGTCAGGCCTGACTCAGTAATTTTAAATGACCCATAAGGCCCATGGAAGCTGAGGGTCTCTGGTGTGCTTGGTGCTGTCCTTGGTGCTGATTTAGCTCTGCTGGAGGCTTCCTGCTTAGGGTCTCTTTATGGATTGTACCAAGTTCTGTGCGCTGACATTAAGGAAGTGCTTGTTGATGTTTACCTGGACTGATGTTCCTGACTCAGAGCTTTCATTTCAGATATTTTGGCAGGCTTATCCTTGGTTGGGTTAATTCTAGGTAGCACTTGCCACCAAACAGAAGTAGACCCAATTTAAGAGTAATGGTAGATGTTAAGGTGCATATATTGCTAAAAATCACAATTCTTATTAAAAAACCTAGGTATAAACAAATGAACAGTGGGGCATATGAGAATAACCCTGTGGGTATGTAACAACAATTAGAAACCTGGGCCACAACCTTGGGACTGGGACTAAGAAAGATGTGGTTTTAAAAGTTCATTGAATAATTTTGATGTGCACCACTGATTAACAAATAATTACTGACTGCTGAGTATGGGTCAAGCTTTCCTGGAATTCGAGGTTTGTCTATGCAAAGGAAGAATCCATTTTTCACGTAGATTTGCACTTTAATTGGGAGTTTTTCAGCACAGACATGTATATACACTGCCCCTTTTTTTCTTCTCTTTCCTGGTGTTTTGTTTTTGATGAGAAATTGGACAGACAAAGTAGATTTGGTTCCTGCTGTTGGATTCTTAGAGATAAGGAGAACTGAAGACAGCTGAAAGATATCTGCTAATTCAGAACAGGACAATTATCTCAACACAGCTCTCAGCTTCCCTTAGCTCTCAGGCAAGAACTCACCTGTCATGTTATTTTTGGAAGCAAATTTTCAACTGTGTTCATAAAATTAAATGTTTTACCATTGTGTATTAAATCATATAGCTTTGTCATTAATAGGTATAACAAACATCAGTGCATTGTAAATCCAGGGCTTAAATCTCAAATCCCAAAGCTCTTTTTGTTAGATGCAGAGCAATGAAACTGGGATGTATCTTTGGCTGTCATGGTCATAGGAAATGGCTTGAGCCTTTTAAAGTTTATTCACTGGAACTTCTGTTAAACTGATTAAATAGTCTCAGACATAGTAGGAAGCTAAACTTCTTTCAAAATATCTCAGTTTATCACCATACAACCTTAGCAGACCTATTTGCAGCTTTACAAAGAGCCACAACTACAGCTACATTGAATTTAACAAGGTGTCTCTAGGAACATCAGCCCCAGTAACTCATGCTAATTGAAAGCAGAAGAGAGGAAGTGCTATTAACAATATGGCAGTGGATGCCTGAGAAGTAAGGCTGAAAAAGACACCAGATTCTGGTGTCCAGATTCTAGAATTCCATTACTTCTCAGTTTCAGGAATACAAAGATATGGTATTAACCCTGCTTTTGAAAAGCCATCTAAAAATAATTTCCTTACATTCCAAACACAATGAGCTCTTACTGTGGCATTGCCTTAAGGCATCTGAAGGTGTGGAGGAATTGAGCCTTGCTGGTTGTTATAAATTTTCCAGCCTCTTAAAACAGATGCTTTTGCCTTACCATCTTTCATCTCCTCCACTCTTGCCTGGGTTTTAAACTCATACAACCATAGTTTAAACTACTAACTCAATTTGCTGGTTGGCAGGCCTAACCATTCATTACATAAAGTGTGCCAAACCAGGGCTTAGAAAAAGCCTGTTATTTGATGCAACACTTTCCCAGATGTGTTCAATAGGTAATAAATAAGTGAAGACTACCTAGGTACAAAATTGGTATTTTGGCATAATCTTATCAAATTACTTGTTTTGTATGCCTTTTCGATTGAGGTCATGATGTCAGAATTTTTGGATAAGGAAAAGTAGCTTTATCATTCAGCAGGGTCTTGCAAATCTGTTATATATTATTGGACCAAAAACCTGAAATTCAATAGCTACAGCAATCTAAGTAATATTCTTTCCTATCCCCTTTCCTCTAGGAAAGCAAAAGGGGAAGAAATAAAGGAACACAGTGAAATGCATTCCTCTTTCCTCTCTTACTTGAATCTGGTAAGGTGCTCAAAACATTTCTGTTTAGTTGCTTTTGAAATCATTTCTTTTAATCCAAGCCAGCTGTTTTCTCTGAAGAGCAGCTTGGAAAAGAAATATTGTTTGGATAATCCTTTCCCAAGCCCGTACATTCTTGGGGTTAGAACTGACTGAACCGATGAATGATTTACACTCCTGTTTATTCCAAGAGCTTTATAGTTTCCCATTAGTCTCTTCCCCGGACCCTAAAGGGTTTCTTGAGCAGCGGCACACTCACAGAGCACACAGCTAATCTAATCATGTTTAAACTAACAGACATTTTTAAAACAGGAAAATATTTGTTAGAATCATCCCCATTTTTGATAAAATTAGGGAGAGAATCCCACAATAGAACCTACTATGTATTGCTTATTTTTTATTATATTTAAACACTCTAATTGCTTCTTTCAGAGTGAATCAAATCCCCTAATTATAAATAATTAATGTTTCTCTAGAGCAATACTAAATCGAGTCCTCATTTGGAGATACAAACATGCAGTAGCACCTAGTAAAACATATGCCTTAATATCATTTCTAAATCAAAGCCAAAGTGAAATCTCCAGAGGATTCAGACTTCAGGGAGATATACGATATGAGTTCATGGCCTAGAAAGAAGGAAGGAGAGATGGAATTTTTTCTTGTATGGATCTGTCTACATGAGACTCACTAGTGCAAATTTCTCCAACAATGCAGCAAAATCAACATCTATATAATCCTCAAAATTTGTATTTAAATATGTAGCATATTACATATAACTTCTGTAGCTCATGGTAATTTTGTATATAGAAAATTGCAATATACCTTATATTCAATTTAGACAATTTCCCAGAACCAGCTGTCTAAAATTAATCTAACAGTATTCTTTCTTACCTGACAGAGGTGAGGTCCTTCCTCAATGTCTTGTGTCTGACCTGCACTTTTCACTCTGAAGTACTGATTCATGGAAGGAAAGCAGAACAGCAAAGCCATGCCCATTATTTCTAGATTTTGAAAAATATGTACATACCAAAGAGCAAATTACTAGCATGTTTTCAGGCTAAATCAAACACTGGACAGCTAGAGTTGTAAAAAGGGTAATAAAGTTTTTATAACAAGCAATAAATACAAATCTCTGTTAGGACTGATTGAAGAAGACAGTTCTTCATGGCTGGTACTTGCTTTATTTCTGGCTCCCCCGTCTCCTCCCTACAATTACATGGAGGAGATGCTTTGCTTGTGTTTAGAATGGTCGAGGGCAATTCTCCTGTGAGAGGCTCGCTGCTAGGTGGGAAGTTATTAGCTGCAGCTTTATATTGTAGGGTGGGTCAGAGGGAGATTTTTAAGCTTTTGTGGGTAGTTGTTAAACCTTACACTTACTTAATAAGCTACAGCAAGTCTGTAACTACAGGTGAAAAATGTAGTGCTTACTCTTTAAGAACCTAAGACTTTTTTTCAATCATCCATCCAGTCATTAATCCATTCCTAATACTAGACATACTAAATGCTAGGAAAATGGTACTAAAAAGTGTTAGGAATTGAGGCTACAGTAATGAACACAATAGACAATTTCTGCTTTTATGGAGCTTAGAGATTTGTTCATTTGTTCCTGTATTCACTCATTCATTTAACAAGTGCAGTTGACCCCTGAACAACCTGGGGGTTGGGTGCTGACCTCTCAAGTAGTCAAAAATCTGCATATAACTTTTGACTCCGCCAAAACTTACTTACTAATAGCCTACTCTTAACCAGAAGCCTTACCAAAAACATAAAGTGGGTTAACACATTTTTGTATGTTACGTGTGTTATATACTGTAATCTTACAAAAAAGTAAGCTAGAGAGAAGAAAATGTTATTAAAAAATCATAAGGAGGAGAAAATATATTTACTATTCATTAAGTGGAAGTGTATCATCATAAAAGTTTTCATCCTAGTTGTCTTTATGTTGAGTAGGCTGAGGAAGAATAAGAATAGGAGGGGTTGGTCTTGCCGTCTCAGGGGAGACAGGAGAGACCAGCACTCAGAGTTTAACTTTTATTGAAAAGTATTTATGTATGAGTGGACCTGTGTAATTCGAACCTGTGTTGTCCAAGGGTCAATTGTCATTTTAGAGAATCTACCTTGTGTCAGGAATTTTTTCTAGGTATGGGAGGTATGAAAATACATGCAGTAGTTCTTATATTCTCATGGGAGGTAATATACTACCCTACTAATTCTTGTTGAATATCCCTTGTGTAGCCATAATATATCTATCCTTCTGTTTAGATTCATATTTGCTCGAAAGGCAAAAGAATATAAATATGTGGATAAGTATTAGTATTAATTTATCATCCAGGGTTTAACCTTAGAGAAGTTAGGTTAGGATTTTCCAAGGATCCTAGGAAATCAATTCTGCCCTCTCCAAAAGAATTTAAGTAGTGTTATTTTCAAAACTGGGACTCAGTTAATTCCAGAACTCTGGTGGCTATCCACAATGGAATAGAAAAACTAGTGAAAGCTGTCAGCCTAATTTCCTACAGATTTAGTAAAAGCTTCCTGGGATTCTCCTCTGTTTACAAAATAATGAGTGAAACTTTCACTGTATTAAATGTTGCTTCTCAACTGACAAAATGGCCAAATATCTTGGATTTGCCTAGTGCCTAATGCCTCTCTTAATCTAATGAGTCAAAAAATTGAGATACTCTTTTCTCTAGTAGATAAATCTAAGAATTACACTAAAAATTTCATAAATTTTATAACTAAAGCTAAAAGGGTAAGGTTGCACATTTTTAATATGTTGGTATATTTAGTCTCAAAATAGTTTGTTGTCCATGGATACAATTTTTTCTTGTTGATACAGGAAACATGTATGCTGTGGTTAGGGATTACTTGACTTTAAAGATAAACTCACTCAAACGATGTTGAACATAAATTGAAAATATATTGCAAAGATACAAGGGAAGCTCAGAGGATCCAGGGGGTGGAAGACATCTGACCCAGAATGTAGCATGCTCTCATTTTCCCTCTTTCAGTGTCCCATGATCTCTTGCTTTATTTTTTCTGTTTGTCTTTTACATTTTCTCTCTTTAAACTGACTCTCTCTCCTTTGTTGTATACTTGGGATACAAAGGACAACCCCAACTCTTTACCTGTCCTCATGGCTTCAGCACTTCTGATCAACTGGCCAGTGTCCCTGGATAACAATTTCAAATTCCTAGTCTGGAGAATCTGATTGATTTAGCTTAGCCAATTGATTTACTCTGTCTAATCTGATACTACCCTATCACTCATGTTCAGAGACTGAGCATTTTTCCTAGGTCTGTACAATCCATGAATTTATTTCCCACTAAAATATCCCCAATGGACAATAACCTTAAAGTCTTTCTTTGAACTTACTCCCTTTACATATAGTAATTTTTATTTTTATGTAGATATTTTTCCTTTCTGAATTCATGCAAATTACACTATTTCAAATGAAAAATAAAAATTAAATTTTAAAAATAATTAAAGTCTGCTATGAGTCAATGATAATACATTACTTTGAGCAAGTTTGCTTTCCTGATAAAATGAAGCATTTTTTTATTATCTACCATCTCATCACGTATTCTGTGAATATCTTTAATGGTGAATTATAACTTAACACATTTTGGTTTAATGTATTTTTGTCTAAAGTTTTTTTCTTTAACAGTTTCATCAGCTTTAATTAATTGCCTTTTATTAATTAATTTTAAACTTTTGATCAGATAATGTTAAGCTCTCAAATGATATCTGGTTCATTGAAACCAGTCAAGCAAAGAGGAACTTGAAGAATAACTATTCCATTGCACACAGATTAGGTTCATAAATATATCTATCCTTTATCCTATTACTGGATTTAATAATTTTATCTTTCTCCAGTTTTTTCCAATTGCAATTCAATCTGCACACTTCAGCAAGAATTGTTCTAAAATAAAGATCTTCTTATAACATTTTTTTCCCTTGAAAAATACCACCTATTTTGCTGAAAGGATAAAGCCCAATAACCTCCTTAGGCTGGACCAAGATCATCATAGACTATTTTCAAACTAATCTTCTAACCTTCTCTCCTGTCATTCCTGTTCTGGATCCTATAATACAGCTAGACTATTATTTCCCAAATACGCTATGCTATTTTATACTCTGCCTGAGATAGCCTGCCTTCTAACCTACTCCATCTGGTGAAACCCTCTCTCCCACCATCTTACCTAGCAGGGTCTAGCTAAAATTTCGAGTCTTTGAGAAGCTTTTCCTGATCGCTTTATGCAAAGTTATTCACCTCCCAATTAAAGTAACAGTAATTGTGTATTATACTTGATTATATGCTTGGGACCCGGACTAAACTTTGATCTACTCTGAGGGCAGTGATCTCCTTGGAAGTATTTCATCTTTAGCATCTAGCACAAGGTGTGCCTGTGCTCAGTAAATGCTAACCCAAATATGTGCATAAATAGGTAGATGAACATAATAAATGAACAGATGTATGCATGAATCAAATGAATGAGTGAGTGGTTCCATTGAAGATCACCTAGTGTGCTCTGGCAGGTCACCTGGAGTTTTTGGAGAGTTCTAAATTTTAATGGGTAGAGAGGTTATTAAACTATTCTTACCGTTATTCCTATAATGTAGTTCTTGATATAGTATAATACTATTTTCTCGGCAAAGTCATTAGGTTAAGCTTTCAATTTCTTTGCTAATCTCCGTTTAATTACTTGGTTTGTTGTTTTGTTTTCTTAGGCATAATTGAAAGGAGACTGAGTTCCTTTAGTTCGACTATGTTCTATAACATAGTATTTGTATTAGTAGAATAACACTATTTTATACTTTCTTATATATTTCTGACTTTAAAAATTCAGGAGTAGTCTCACTTTTTAATTTGCTTATTGTTATTTCAAAAATTGAGTTCTCATATTTTTAAAAATATTTAATCCTGTATTTCCTTGATTATTTATATGATAAAGAGCACAATTCACCAAATTCTCAAAATCACCAAGAAAAAAATTATTATATGTTCACAGGCCCATGAAAATTTACCTATATCTTCATTTTAGTCCATTCTAAAACCAATGGATTTGGGTGATGT
>NW_012144966.1:11485147-11507195 GCF_000956105.1 Propithecus coquereli
CTTAATGTTCATTGCAGTTAAATTGCCAAATTATTGTGTTGCATAAATTGTAATTTTTTCTTTCTCCTTATTTTTGCCTATAAAATTTTTATAAGAATCATGTAAACTAATACCATAGCTCATATCCTCATAATACCCTGAGTTAATGCCAATAACCTAAAAAGCTCTATTGACTCTTGAACATTTATTGCATACTCTTTTTTCTCTCACTCTCTCTTTCTCTCTCTCTCTTTCTCCTCTGTATTTAGGATATTCATACATTGATTCTTTGGACTTTGTAGCTTCTAATCAAGATTGTGAAATAAATTTAACTGAGGCTGCCCTTCCAGGCAGTTTGCCTTAATTACCCACTCCCTGTATAAATCACAGCTTTCTGCCTGTCATTTTTCAAGGTCCTGCTGTGAATCTAAACCAGGTGACTATGTGGAGATGTTGGAAAGCAAAGTGACAGAACACACCTGAGCTTTCATTTTGCTCAGGGCAGTGATTATTAATGTGAGAAATCCGGAGTGATGTGAAGTGGCCAGAGTTTCAGCAGAATTTATTGCTTACAGCTTTAGGGTCCCCTGGCCTTTACCAGCTGTTCCACACCTGGACGTGGAGAACAGAAACATCCCTCTTCAATTTATCTTTCCTAGACTTGTTGCTTATGGGACTCAGATGCCAGGTGACAGGGCTGGGAAGCAGCGGTGAGAGTCTCCACCTGCATAACCCTGGATTCCCCAAAGAGCTCTTGTTCTCACTCTGGTACAGACACAGCTTTTAATAGTGTGTAAGCTTTAAGTCTAGGGGAAAAGTGGACTTACATATATAAACTCATTTTTTAGTGTGTGATCTTTATTCTAATCTGGGACAAACTGATTAAGTGAGCAGGGCATTGGAGTCTCCTGAAGGGTTCAAGGACTCTGTCTTCGATGGTGCATGAGTGTGGCAAGCATTTCTTTATTGAAAGCCTTTTGTTGAGTTGTTGGAGTCCTAGAGGCATTCCCTATGCCCTGTAATACCATGAGCTTCGTGACTGTTCTCTTCCTAAAATTATACTGGCTGGCACGTATTAGGCACTACAAAAGGTAGTTCAGTGAATGAACAAAAGAATGAATGGATAAATGTCACCTCTATGATCCAAGAGGCACTGTATTTTTGTGGTTAAAAGCACAGGATTTGGAGGGAAAGGACCCAGCTTCTGAGCATGGTTCTGCCACTTATTACCTATGTGACCAAAGGCAAATCCCTTAAACTCTAAGTTTCAGTTTCTTCATCTGTAAAATGAGGATGATAATAGCTACCTCATATAGCTGTTTTGAGGATTAGATGAGAAAATGTATGTATAACACGATGGATTTCATCTCCTTTGCTTTCTGACACCTGACACTTACCTAGGCTAAAGCAAATCATAGCGGCAAAGGAGACTAGTTTTTCATAATAGAATACAGGAATATGCTAGTTGGAGGCCAATCTTGGCCAGATTAAAGTTATGATTTTCTTTTATGTAATAAACTGGTAACCATCCTCTGTTGAGGGTTCTTCCCACTTTTTTATTACATTCTCAGAATCTAGAGTCCCGTCCAGAGGGGAAGTCCACAGAAACAACTGTCTTGTTTATGGTCCCCAAGATAATGCCTTTTAAGAGCTCCTTAAGCAATAACTATAAGGATAATATTCTTCCTTCCTTTGGTCAAAAGACTGTCACCTAAATTAAATAAAATCTGTTAAAACGTACATTTAAAGGAAAATGATGCAATGCCTTTATACTACAGAGCAGAAATAACACAATGTCAGAAATAAAAATTTGAATTTTTGCAATATAATTATAGAGAATTGGAAGCCGGCCCTGATTCCTGGATGTTCTTTCAAAAATATGAATTGTGTCCAGGTAGCCCTACAAAGAGAAGAACCCATGGCAGCCGAGGTGACAGGATACACATTTTAGTCTCTGTTCTTGCTGTTATTCCTGTCGGTCCTGCTGGAAGAATTTTGTTTCTCCCCTCTCTGGAGGAGAAGGATGCAGCACTTTTCAGAGACACTCAGGGACTGGGGCGATGTCCACTTACCTTCTCCTGGTATCAATGGGTCCTCCAGAAAACCTATACTTTTCCAGGGGGTATAAATTCTCTCCTTTTATACCTACTGAGTCTAGGCAAAATGGTAGCTAGCATTAAGGCTAATATTTGTTTTATTTTCTTTATATAGGTGTTTTCTCTGAGAAAAGACCCAGATGCTTAGGTAGAATATAACCAGTTCTTAATTTCACCATTAGAACTAGGAAGTTAATCTCCAGGCAGAATATTACAATGCCTGACAACTTGTACAGACAGCTTAGCCTAGGAAGAGAAGATGCTCATTGGCAGGTAAAGGGAGAAAGGACGGAGGAATATGGGAGAGGAATATGGGAAAGCAATCTGCAGACCCTGAATGAGGAGGAGAAGGAGATAGTCCAAGGGGGAGTGGAGGTTCCATATTGATTAAAAGAAAGTGCAGGAAAACCGTTCTGGAATTTTATGCCATTGTGGACTCTATATGGTTAGAACATGCCACCCAAACTCCTAAAAAGCTGACATTTTGTATAATATTCCTTCCTTCCTTCCTTATCTTTTTTCTTTCTTCTTTTCTTCTCTCCTCTCTTCTCCTCTCCTTTCTTTTTCTTCTCTCTTCTCTTCTTCCCTTCCTTCCCTTCCCTTCCCTTCCCTTCCCTTCTCTCTGTCTCCCTCTCTATCTCTCCCTCTCTCACCCACACAAACAAACTGAAAACACAACCATACACAAAAAGCACATGTAATCAATAACAACTATTTGAACAGGAGATCTTGAATGCTCAGGCAGTGCACTTTGCTAGTGCTAATGGCTTTAACTTGCTCCCTTGCTAAGCAAGAAGATGCTTGACACAAGCTAAGTTCACTAAGGAACAACTTTTCTGGACATCTCAGCCAGCTGGAAGGCTTTTTGTCCTCATAATTGATTTTAAGCACCATTGCTTCTTACTGGCAACACAATTGCTCCCTGCTGAAACACATGAAAAGAAAATCATACATCTAATCACTTGTATTCAGGGCATTGCTTCTCCTTATCTCGACTGTGAATATGTAGCCTGCAGAGAGATCATGTAGCGGGTGGGGGAGGTGACCTGGAATCTTCTCAATATATGCAGTTGTCCGGCATTTTTTTTTTTTTGATCTGGTGAAATGATGACTTAGCATGGCATCAATAACACATTTCTTAGGTTTGGTTTCTGTAGCATCGGAATGGCACATTTCGTGCTGCTTTACAATGGAGGCATGGAGACTTGGCTAAAATTTAGCTCCTCTTGTAGATAAGGCAAGAAGCTATCTACCTCCTTTTCACTACTAAAATCAACATTTACAAATCAGTATGTCTTTTTATTTTTAACATTACTATGCTTGTATTTTAACAGTAACTTCCTGGTGATACCTTTGTTGGAATTTTTTTTTCTTTTATTTCAGCATATTATGGGGGTACAGGTGTTTAGGTTACGTATGTTGCCCTTGGTCCCCCCTGGTGATACCTTTGGATACCTTAAATCCGACAGGGAAAACTATGAGTTCTCCCTCAGAGAGTAAGTTCAGCTTTTTCACTCTCTTCTTTTCCTTCCCTTTAGATAACAAAGAGATTAAAGGCAGATAATTAATTCATCAAACACATCTGAAAATATTTTCTGATTCAAATTAAAACAAGGGTAAAATATTCCTATATTGTATGAATTAATTGAATTAGTAATGAAATAAGCTTAATTTAGATTTATGCAGGCTGCTCTTTCAAGAATCCCTGTTTCAGCACTCTGCAAGCTTCTTGGTTATTAAAAACACAGCTTTAGGAAAGATCCATCTTTGAAGTTGCGATCTCTGGACTCAGACTTGGACCTTGAGTATGTCAGCCCTCAATCTCAGGGTACTTTAGGCAGATCATTCAGAAAGACAAACCGAGAGATAGAACTCATTAAAAATAACTTTAAGATTGGAAATTTGCACTTGCACAAAGTAAAACCAAATGTGCCATATGATCCTTTATGAAATGAAAAGGTCAAGAAGGAGTTGTGGTAATGGAAAGTATCTCAAATGGCTTATGGGCTGCCAAGTTCACTGAGGAAATACTAGAGGAGGAGCAAGAACACCAGGTTATGTAAACCCCTTTTGGGATTAGACTCCTTTCTGCTATGATGTTAGAAATCCCTCCCCTACCAGATACTCAGGGTAGGAAGTTCCACCAGGGCTGGGTTCACGTCTGTGTTTGCTCACCTTGGTATCTGAGCCATTAGTAACTAGCACTGTGAATGCACAGAGTAATGCTCAACGAATCTTTACCACATGAATAAGTCAAAGCAGAGAGCTGCATGAAGATGAAGCTTCCTTCCTCTCATCTTTGCTTCTGAAATATCAGACTGGAACAGTCTTTCCCTTCCTGAAGTCATACTCAGTTTCAGCTCACTGTGGCTTTGCTCCAGCTACTTTATTTGTAAAAATATCCTCTCTCTCTTTTTCTCTGTGAAGCAAAACGTTAGTTATCCTCCATGGTTTGACTCAAATTTCAATTGTTCCATAAAGTTTCACCTGTGCCCTCCACCATCTATTGGTCTCTTTCATTAATAAATTTTATTCAGATTTTGATTAGAGGAACACATGATTTAAGTAAGGAGGACAGGACACATTTTAAGTGCCGGATTAATAAGCATTTGTTGATTAGTCTTTGAACATATCCTGTACCTATAAAATTTTCTTCATTCATCAATTTATGCATCTGTTTATTTATTCCTGTAGAATACAAGCACAATAAAAGCTGTGACTTTGTTCTGTTGTATTTCCAGGATCTAGGAAAGTGTTTGGCACATTAATAGGTGCTCAATAATATACATTGATCAAATTATTGGGAATTTCAACATGGTCCCAGTTCCTATAGTTTATTGTCTAGTTGAGGGTACAGATAAGTAAACATGCATTTATAGTATAATATGTTGAGTGTTACCATGAGAAAAGTATGAGCTATGGAAGACAACTGTAGTGATACCTAAATGAGGGGAAGCAGGCATCAGCAACATCTGAGAGTAGGACCATGGTCACTGCCATGAGATCTGAACAAACACAAAGAATTACACAAAGAGGAAAGGTGATAAGAAAATTATTCTCAGCAGAAAAGACAGAATGTAAAAATGCAAGAGAGCATAGTGCATTTGAGAAACTAGAAGCAGCTCATCATGGCTGAAACGGGGAATGCGTTGAAGAGGAGTTGCAGAAGCAATGAGGCATGAAGCTGGAAGGTGCAAAGGGACCAGATTATGAAGGGGCTTGTGAGACAATAAATTTGAGCTTCATCCTGAGGGTAATGGAAAGGCGTTGAATGATTTCAAACAACTGAAATAGGTGGCTACCATCTCCCTTTCCAGAAATGCAGATATTGTAATTCTCTTGTTACTGCCACGGCATTTTGTATAGCTGAATTTTCACATTGAAATTTAAAATCATTCTGTTCTCTTCGCAGATTTTAAAAAATTACACCTTTACATCACTCTAAATAAAGCCAATCAAATGCTACAACTCATCTATTGAGACCTACATTGTTATTGAAGACGTTTTGGGTACCTTACAAGTGTTCCTGTGCAACCTGTGCTGCTCCGCTTTGGCCTCGGGTTGGACAAACTAAGCAGGTTGTGTGATAAGTACCAACTTCCTCGTACCTCTCTCATTCCTAGCCTTCTTTTCCATCAGACTCTTCCACTAAGGTCTACTCTTTCTAGAAAGTTCTTCCTTTAAAAATCTTTCCTACTTCTTTTCTATGAGTTAGCTCCCAAATGCAACCTTCTTGTAAATTCTTATGGATTCTCCACAAGTTTCTCCCTGTCAGTAAGAACTAAAACAAGAAGACTACTATTAGCGATTTCTTTATTGTCTTTACTAAGTTAAAAAAGAGTTGGGTTAACATTATTCTAAAATAACTCAGGAAGTTGTATACAGAAAACTACTTGTGTTTTTGGATGCTTCACCCTTTTCTGATTTAGCGCTGGTGAGGGCTTCTCAGATGCTGAGTGGTGCAGACTGTCAAGCCCCACACCAGCCCTGCTGAATTAGAACCTGGGGTTAAACAAGATCTCCAGGTGATTTGGATGAGTAGTAAAATTTGACAAGCCTTACATCTATGTTATCTGTAGTGGGGCAATAGTATCAGGAAAGGCTATTTCACGTAAAAATATTAAATAATATTGGGTTTCTTTCTTCCTGATACTCTGGCACAACTCTTACTGCTTCACAATAAGTTTGGTCATGTTGATTTTGTGAGTTACTGATATTCTTCCAATAATATTCCGTCTTTCTTAAGATAGAGTAAGTGTCCATTACTTGCAATTGAGAAAGTCCTAACTGATGCATAGGTTATTTTAATTTTCTTTTAAGTACATCGCCAACATTTCTGAGTTTTCTGCAATGTGCATATTCTACTTTTGTAATCAATGAAACAAATACATTGTCTCAAAAATATGCCTGCTTGAAACCAGGGAGCTGTGAATCTAAATGACATTGCTTTGGACCTTTATACTTACAGAATAATTTTTTAAAAATTAAAGCTACATTGTGTTTTGGTGTTATGCCCTCTGACTGCACTGAGATAAATCAGAAGCAGCTACGTCACATTTGCTATTGTTTTTGAAAGGATGTTTTTGAGGATATTGTTCATGAATCTCATAGTATCTCCCTTTTGAAGACCCTGGAAAATTTCTCTCATGCATGAGGACCAAGAAAAGCTAAACATCTGAGAACTAATGTTTCACATTCAAATAAAATTATGAATCCTAGAAATCAATTTCTTTTCCAAAATTTCTTAACCATTAGAATCACCTGGATTGCTTGATTAAACAGATTTATGATGCACTAAATCTGAATATACAAGGAAGGAAACTGGTCATTTTCATGATAAACTGATTAGTTTTTCCTTTGCTTTCAGTGGTTTGAAATTCTAGCTACACTTTAACCTCACCTGGGAAAGTTTTAAAATGTACAATGCCCTGGCCTCATCCCAGTTCATCTATAACAGAATCACTGAAGGTAGAATTAAAAGCAAAAGAAAACAAAAGCACCTGCTAATCATAGCATGCAGTCAAGCTTGAAAAGCACTGTTTTGGCTGAATTTGTAGCCCATCCAATTTTCTCAGCCAAATAATAGGAATTATAAAATTAAGTTTATCCTGTGGCTTTATTTTACTATTCTGCCACTTTTTTCCCACTTTTTCTGATTTTTTTAAAAAAATATATCTTGTTCCTATTTCATTATAGCAGGTGGATAAATGAATGAATGAATGAATGAATGAATGAATGTACTGAGTAGCCAAAACCAATCATCAAACATTCTGTTACATATGCCAGAATGTCAGGGGATGAAAGCAACTTTTCCCAAGAAATTTCTCTCCCTGACAACTCTCTAGTCATCCGGTATTATTTGCAGAGGATTGAGGCAATCTGGCAAGAGACAGAGATAGAAGCCTAAACAAACATATTCCTGTAATGTGATTTGGGGGTCCAGGGTAGGGTCTGGGAGCTGTGGGATGTGAGAAGGAAAAGCAAGGGTAGAGATGGGGGATGGAGAGCATCCTTTTGCTGAAACAGCCAGCTGTTCCTCCCTGTGGGGAAAAGCCACACTCCGTGCTACCACCTGACTTCTGAAGTCCTGCATGATGCTCTTTAATACATCAGCACTTGTGACACATGTTCAGGCCAAGGGCACATTCAGGAGGCTTGAGGAACTTTTATGCCCCTTCCCCACCTACAAACGTTCATGAGACTCTCTTGTGATGCCATAGCATTGCCAACCCCTGCTATGACCAGAACCCATTATGGTGATAATGGCCGCCCTCACGGGGCACAATTAACCCCTTGTTTGCATTCTGTCAACGAGCCCCTCCCCTCCACTGATTAAAGATGCTTTCAGAATTCATAATACCCAGGAACAGCATCTCTGAACATATCCTGGGTCATGACCCGATTCTAGAAGTAGTTGAGTCTTCCACCTCTGATTTAACCTATCTGCCGCTTTGCTTTCAAACCAATAGACATATGGAATGAATCAATAATAATAACAGTTAACATTTACAGATGGTTCTCAGCTTGTGATGGTTCAATTTATAATTTTTTGACTTTACAACGGTGTAGTGTGAAAGTGATACACATTAAGTAGAGTCTGTGCTTCTACAAAAATTCTTCAAATTTTGAATTTTGATCTCTTCCGGGACTAGTGTTATGCTGTACCTGACTCTCTCACAATGCTAGGCAGCAGCAGGGAGCCGCAGCTCCCAGCCAGCCACGCTGACACATGACGATGAGTTTATTGGGATGTAACCCCATCTCAAGTCGAGGAGCATCTGTACTGAGTACTTACCTTGCGGCGAGCAAGCATTTTGTATGTATTAACTCATTTGATCTTCACAAACCTGTAAAGGGTAGTAGGTACTATGATGTTACATCTACTTTTCAAATGAGGAGCTGGGACACAGAAAGGCTCAGTAAATTGCCCAAGCTTGCACCATAGTGGTAAAATTGCTAGGAGTGGAGCCCCAGAGTCTGCATGCTTAATCACTTCCCTGTGATCATGTCATCGCTGCACATCACACAGGCAACAGCATGGGTTTATCTAACTCACCACCTGGGGATTTGCTTATTGCTTACTATACTCCTTCTACTGGAATTCATCCTTGCATTGTAACTAGGGCTTTTACTTATATTCCTTGCCCAAACTACCTCACACCATCCTAGCAGAAGGCCAGCAAGATCCTGGGAGAGCCACTGGCTATTCAAGGAGTTCTTAAAAACTCCCTTCAGCATGCCAAAGAGCAGTATAAAGCATACGACGACAGGCACCAGGTCTCAGGAGAGAAAATCTGACAGTGAGATACCATCTGTTTCTACTCCTATCTACACGGACCATCTGCTCTTGCTCAAAATACTGCACAACTGCTACTTAGGGTCATTTAAGGTCAGAGGAATCATCAACCCTTCAACTGTGTCTATCCGTGCACCCACCTTGTCTTCTACTGCTGCCCGCCATGCCTGGCTCACCAAAGCCCCACACTTCACTGCCCAGGCCTGCATCCAGCCCTGACAGCTAGATGGAGAATGAGAATATGTGGTAGAGGAATACTGGATTCCCCTTAGTATGAAGGCTGACTTCAGAAGCAGGTAAAATTAGAAGTATAGCACTGAAAATTAGTCAAGGAAACCTTCCCCCATGACATTAACATGGGGTGAAAAACTTGGGATCCCTGTTTATGGATGAAGCACTAAAGGGAACAGGATGGGATTATGTTTATTTTACTCCTGGCCATGTAAACCTGGCCCCCACCCATCATACTTTTGCTAGCTCACAAAAGCTAGCCTCAACATTTAGCTAAAATTTAAAGCAATTCACCAGGAGCTCCCTTGTCCCACACATCCCTCCCCTTTTGTTTGTTCCCAGCCTCTTTTCATGCACTGCCTTTCTGCTGTGTGTGTAGATCTGCGCTCCAACGCCAGGCACTGCCTCTGGCCCTGCCAGGATGTCAGGGCATCTCAGCTGGACTCTTCAGCAGCACGTGCTGAGGCAGAGTTTATGAGACAGAAGCACATGCCGAGACAGCAGCACATGCTGAGACCTGTGAGAGGAAGGGGAGGCAACAGGATTAGGCTGCAGGAGAAACTAAACTGCATACAGACCCAATAAAGGCTCCACCAACTCCAAACTCTGGAGGGTGTGTTGCCCATCGGAGTTGCTCTTGTTGGGCCAAAATGACTGGTAGCTCCTGCCTGGCTCAGTCTGCAGATGAGGGCTGCCCTGGGAAGGGTGAGACTTTGCGTGAGGCAGCTCTCCTTAGCTGAAGACAGACCCTAGAGAAGCTGGCAACTGGAGGAACTGTGCTGACTGCCCTCTGCATAGCTGGGCAGCAAGTGCTTCCTAGAAAGGGCTCTGGGCAGTGTGTCTCCGAGTCTACCACAGTTGCTTTTTCTCATGTTTCTCCTCAGGGTGAACCATCAGGTCCTGGGTGTGGGATTTTTACTCAGCTTGGTCCTCCAGCCCCATCACCCACTGTGTGCAGTGAAGACTCCATGCTCTGGGGCCCAGCTTCGGGAATCCCAGCTCTGGGTGGAGCGGGGTGGGGCAGTGGGAGATTTACCTGAGAGGATGAACTCTTCCATAATGAGTTCTAGTCTGCATTTGGAAATTCTTCTCTCTGCGCTATTAGAAAGGGCTCTTGAGACTGGTCGTGGTTTCCTGTGCTTTCTCATTTCTCTCATCTTCACTTAGGCTTTCTTCACACCTACTTCCTTGAAGAATGCTGGGCTTTTCCCCTTTCTAAAGCCTCCCTTTAGTTCTGTCATCTTAAATGGACCTCTTTTTTAGTTCTGAGATGATGATTTTTTCAAAACTGGTTCAATGCATCTCAAACTTTTCCACCAAAGAATTCCTGACTTCAGAGAAGGAGAATATGTACTCCCGGAAGTCCCAAAAGGATAGCTCAGAGCTGCTTTCTCTAGGCATAGAATTTCTTTGAAGTCTCTGTATTTTATCTTAAAAATTCATGTGAATTTTGCATTCTACTCTAGAAACTATATGTGTGAGTTTTAATATTAAAATACTGTTTTAAATTACTTACTAGTGAATAAATTTATTCAGGAAGATGTATCAATTTATGCATGGTTTCATGTACGTTATGAAATAACCTTGCCTATATCAGCTTTAAATTCACAGAACTAGGAGGTCATACTTCTGAAACTTGGATATAAATATGGCATAGGATCTTAGAGTATGTTTTAAGATCAACTTACATGCACTGAATTATGTTTTTAGAATACTCTATATTTTAATGTGTATTCAAAGTAAAATCGTATATGAAAAAGATCAACATATTTCTTCTGAGGGAAGAGAGAGAATTTCCCATCAAATCAGAAATTAGATGCTCAATTCAACTACATATTAATAAATAATCTTTTCAGCTTATGCTATATTAGCTGGAAACATTTAAGCATGATTTATTAAAGACATTTATATGAGGGAATAAACACAATATATTTTAGGGTTAGAGTTCTTTGATGGCCTGACTTAAGAATATCATTTATAAATCTTATCTCTGCAGAAATATCTAAAATATTAAGATTACAGACTCAAGAAAAACAAATAAAAGGTATATCATTTAGGCCAATTTCCATTGTATTTTTTCAACAAATTGGTTTCATTTTATTTTATTTTACTTTATTTTTATTTCAAAATATTAAGGGGGTACAAATGTTTAAGGTTACATGGATTGCTTTTGTAATGCTTGAATCCCGGCTATAGGTGTGCCCATCACCCAAATAGTGTTCACTGTACCCATTAGTTACAGTGCCCCTCCCCTTCGCCCCCCTCTCCCTGGTTGATTTCCACTGAGTCGAACAGGAGACTTTTCATCAAAAAGACACCTGCACTTGAATGTTTACAGCAGCACAATTCACAATTGCAAAGATGTGGAATCAACCCAAGTGCCCATCAATTCATGAATGGATTAATATTATAAAATGTGTTATGTGTATACCATGGAGTACTACTCAGCCATAAAAAATGAATTGATACGTTTTACAACAATCTGGAAGGAACTGGAGAACATTATCCTAAGTGAAGTATCTTAAGAATGGAAAAACAAACACCACATGCGCTCACTATTAAATTGGAACTAACTGATGAGAACAAATCGGCTTTTATGAGAGTCAAACAGCATTCTTTCATTCATTTAACAACTGCTGAGCACTGTTGAGTACCTACTATGTGTCAAGTTTTATGCTAGGTGCTGGGAAAGAGTGAGAAACAAAGGCAAACTGGGTCCTTCTTCCAAACGGCATCTTTTGCAGAGGCAGATGTGGGGAAGGGATATACCTGAGAATTTAAAGCAGTAACCTTTGGCAAGACTCTGGAATACAGGTAATTGGAGACATGATAAAAGGTAGACTTGTGTGCTCTAATCTTCATCCAGGAAGAGGGAAGACTTAAAGCCCTCTCACAAACACTGAAAAGCTTTAACTGAAAAATATGCATAAATGGGTGTCCCCTTCAGCTCTGCATATAGATGATTCATGGACATATCTGAAGGCAAACTTTTTCCAAAAACTATCCTGCATATTTCAATTAAATAAAATACTTAGCATCCATTTGTTGTACTCTGAAGATTGCAAGGTGTAAAACAATCTTATGGGTTTTATATTATTGTTCACACAGTCCCTCCTCTCCATGAAAAGACTCACCCCTGATAAGTGATGCAATGTTGCCCAAATTTTAATGTCTGAACAATCTCTACTATTTGATATGATTTGTTTCATTTATTCAATTATTTATTCAATAAATGTTTCCTGAGCAAACTGCTCTGTGCCATGCATTTTCCTAGTTGGGTATATAGCAGAAGAACAAAAAAAACACCACCATCTCTGCCTTCTATGAAGCTTATCATTTATGGAAAATAAATAATTAAAAAATGCAAAAGGCTATGAACAAAATAATAGTGTATTTTGATAGAGAACAACAGGATGGGTCCTTTTATATAGGATGTTCAGGGAAGACCTCTCCAAAATGGGGATATTTTATCTGAGATCTAAGACAGGAAAAGGATCTAGTCTTGTGAAGAATGAGGACAAAAACATTTCAAGCACAGGAAACAGCATATGCAAATGTTCCTACGTGGAAAGGCCTTTAAAATGTTCGAGAAAGAGAAAGAAGGCCAATGTGGCTGGACCACCGGGAACAAGGGAAAGAGCAGCACATGGTAGGATGAAAATGAATGTGAGGACCAGACACAACTAAGAAGTTCTGAATTCATATGAAGTGTAATTGGATACCATTCCAGTGATTTAAACAAGGGAAATGATGAAATGGCATATAGCTTAGAAATATCAATATGATAGCTATGCAGAAGATTGATTTAGGGGAACAAAGTAAGGCATGGGGAGACCCGTTTGAAATGTTATTGAAATAGCTCCAGGAGAGGTTTGATTGGGACTTGAACCAGGGTAAGGGAAAAAAGAATGAGTTTGGGGTACATTTGAGTGTAACTGGCACAACTCGAAATGAATAGGGAAGAGAAAGACGGGCTCTAACAACATATTTTATCTGGGCATCCTTTTAGGAGGTACCAAATACTATGATGGGAAAGACTAGGGGAAATTTTGGTGAAGGGGACCCCTCAAATTGTTTTTAATCTGTTATATTTGTAATGCTTGGGAAACTGCCAGAGAGAAATATCAGAGAAATGTGTACATGAGACTAAAGATAACTTGGCTTGAGGCTTAAATTCGGAAAATCAGGAGCATAAAGCTGGTATCTAAAGAAGTGGGGATGGACGAAGTACTCTAAGGGGTGTAGAAAGAGTGAGGAAAGACCCTGAGAATAGCAATATTTAAGGGTCAGATAGAGCAGGAAAAACCAGTAAACTGTGCACCCAAGGAGAAGCCAAAGGTAGCAGCAAAGAAATAGAAGTTAAAACGGAGTAGGTTAGCATTTGAGCTAGAAGGGCGTGATCAATACCACTGAGTGTCCCAAAGAGAGCTAATAAAGAACAGATAGAAAGCGTTCATTTGGTTTATTAACTTGGGGTTCATTGGTACCTTGATAAGAGCAGATGCAGAAAGAGAACATGGGCCAAAGCACACTGAGGCTTTCTGATTAGTACATGGGTAGGAAAGAAGCACAAGAGAACTGAGCCTGGAACACACAGGAGATTTCTATGAACAATGATGGGCTGACCTGTCTGTTCAGGATTGGTGCAAGAGTTGTTTAGCAGTAGGTGCCAGACTGGGTAGTCAAGAGGGAGACTGGATTGTGACAGAATGCGATTGCACAGCTAATGAGTTAATATAAGTAATAGTAGTTACCAATGTGTAGTCTCCAGTTAGTTAGTAATACCTCTTCTGCTATTTCATATGTTGGTGACTATGGGCAAGTTACTTAGCTTCCCTGTGCCTCAGTATTCTCATCTATCAAATAGGAATCATAATGAAATCTACCTCGAAGCTTTATCATGAGGACTGAATGAGGTAGTATATGCAAAGTGCTTTGGGAAACGTCCAGCCTATATTAAATATTCACTAATGAGGGTTATCATTATTAGTACAAGTAGTACATACGATTAAAAATAAAATATTTATGATACTAAAGGAAAGAATATGTCCTTGTTTTAAATTATAGCTATTGAACAATTTAGCTCTAGGAAAGAAAGAATATTACAAAGAGGTTCAAAGATGTATTTTCCCATTTTCCCCTCACCTCAGCCCCTGGTAACCTCTATTCTACTGTCTCTATGAATTTGCTTATTCTATTAATACCAGGTAAAATTTTAAAGTAAGTAAAAATTAATTCGAAGATCCCTCCCACTGCCACTTCACAACCCATAAAATCCAAAGTTCGGAAAGTAGATAGTGGTGATGGTTGTATAACAATGTACAACCATTTAGGAACCATTTGGTACTTAAATATATCAAAGTACATTTAAGTAAAATGTACTTAATTCCACTGGATTTATACTTAAAAATGGTTAAAATGTTAAATTTTGTTATGTATACTTTACCACAATAAAACGGTATTTATCTAGAAAACAGTGTTGGTTGTTTTGTTTTTTGACATACAAAGTTGTACATATTTAATGTGTACAACTTGATGAGTTTAGAGATTTCGTATACACCCATGGAGCCATCAGCACGATCTATGCCATAAACCCATCCATCACCTGCAGAGGTTTCCTCCCATCTTCCTCTTTATTATCATTATCGTGATAAGATCACTTCACAGAAGATCTACTCTCTTAGCAAAATCTTAAGTATATAATAAGTATTATTAACTATAGGCACAATATTGTATAATAGATCTCTAGGGTTTATTCTTGTCATATCGCCAAAACTTTGTACCCGTTGATCAACACCTGCCGCTTTCCCCTTCTCCCAGGCGCTGGCAACCACCATTCCATTCTCTGCTTCTATGAATTTGTCTATTTAAATTCATCATATAAGTAACATCACGTAACATTTGTCCTTCTGTGTCTGGCTTATTTCACTTAGCATAATGTCATCCAGATTTATTCACATTGTCACAAATGGCAGGATTTCCTTCAAAAAGATGTTAGTTTTAACCTTGCTTCTGACAAAGCCAGGTGACCTTAGGGATGTCATTTCAAAGTTCTCTGGAAGTCATTTTACTCATGTATAAAATGGATTTAGCCTGTTATTTCTTGGTTTCATTCAACCTCCAAATTCTGTAACTACCATATTTATGTAGCTTAGAAAAATATGGGTGAGATAATAGTATAGGAAAGACTAGATATGGCAGGAACATATTTTATTGTGAGAAAAAGACAGGTATCTCCAATGATGTTTTCTTATATACATATTTATGTATTTGGGCTATTTACTAATCTCACAAATACAATTTTGGCTTATAATTGTTCATGGGACTAGAGCTTACTATGTAGAACTGGAAATATAGTAGCTACTAGGCACATATAGTTTTTTCAGTTTAAATTAAGTAAATTTAAATTAAGTAAAAGTTCTGTTCCTCAGTTACACTGGTTATATTTCATGTATTCAACAGCCACATGTGGCTAGTGTCAGGTACAAAACATTTACATCATTGTAGAAAGTTCTATTGGACAGTGCTGATCTACCATATTCCATATTCCTTATGTATTTCTGGATATTTTCCATGAGATATTTCTTTTCATAGCTTTATCTTTCAAATAGTATCAGCAAATGACCAAACCTGGAACAGATGCTGGAGTGTCCTCTGAGAAAATGGGCCACCGCTAAGCTGTCATCTCCTCCTATTTGTTTAATTTTTCTTAGAATACACACCTTAAACAGTGTATATTTAAGCTGAAATATTATATGATAGTTCTTCCAGAAATGTTATTCTTTGATTTGAAGCAGTTTTTTTGATGACTCCTATTTCTTTTCATTTAATTGCATCTATAAAGCATAACATAAAATCACGAAATTCAGCAAGAGGAAATCAGAAGTTGAAGAACTATTGTTGCACCCCTGTGCGTTTGGAAGTAGACTTTGTAAGCACAGGGATAAGACACAGTCTCGTTTGTTTTATGATATGACAGAAGCCAGTCATGGCTTAATTAATTCAGGGTTGTTTTCATTTTATTTGGATGGGACAGATCTGTTAATAGAAACAATGTATAAATAAAGAAGATCCAGAAAAGGATGTTGAATATTGGTGGGGAGGGGGAGAGGCTGACAAGAACTAAAGTCTGCAGAAAATCATCTTTCTGTGAGAGACAAAAACTGGCTGCAGACAGATGCTTGTAAGACCCCAGCTTTGTTGAAGAGGACAGCTTTATAAATAGATGCACAGCAACTGCAGCCAGCTGTTCAACATAATTGCCAGGCGATATTTGGTGATGACAACCTGAAGAAAGTCATCAATGCAATTATTTTACACCAGATCAGTCCAGTGGATCTGTTGAACCCTCTTGCCTGTTGTGTGTGAGTGAGATACTCATTATTCTTGAAATGCCAATGTTACTTGCTCATTTTTTTCTATAATAAACAATGACTTCAACAGCAATTATATTGTAACATTGTTAATAATTTAATCAGGGACAATTAACTTAGTGGGTTAGAGTTTCAAATACATGAGGTTAATGTCCAGCACACTTATGTCTAAAGAGAAATGTTCTGTCCCAGCATAATGGGCTGTGCTCTTAACACTAATTAGTCATAAGGGCATCCTGGATTAAACATTCAGGAAAACCAGGACAATGTCCTGGTGTTAATGTGGTGATCACTTTATCACGATATATATAGAAGAGTTTTTATATAGTTCTACATAAAAATATAGTTCTATAAATTCAATCAATGGTTCTCCAAATACATTTATTTTATAACTACTAATGCTCATCATCATTTATTCATTTCCTTTCATTACTTCTCAAAAGTCTGAACTTTCCTCCTCCCCCTTTCTGAACCCCCTCCTCCTTCCACAACTCTTTCTTTTCAAAGACCCAGTTTAGTTCTATTATTCTTAATTTTCTATGTCTCAACCACAGTTTCATGAACTTTTCAGGTCCTCATAGTCAGAGCTTCTGCATTAAATTATTATGTCATTTGATTAATATTCTCCTAACACTTTTCCTGGGACATTTGCAGTACAGTATTTCATGTGAAGTTTGGACAAGTATTTGTAGCAGATTTGCTTCCCCTTTGAAAACAAATCAGGTTTCATGAAACAACAACCATTCAAGAGTAAATTATAAAGGTTATTCATCCAATAAATAATTATTCAGTGATATTTCTATGTGTAGTGGAGACAAGGAATGGGACTGTGGGATTCCTGTGGGGAGCTTCGCTGAATAAATAAAATAAAATGGTCTTTCAAACTTTAAATTGTGCAAAAGCAATAAATAGACCTCTAACCTTTAACTCGATGCTGGAGCAATATATTTACCTGTAGCTTTGGCCTATCGTGTTCTTAGCCTCATCTCTATTTCCAGACTGTTCCCTGAGTAAATGTTTTGGTTTGGGGTACATTGATTATGTAAGTAAATACTTCTTAAACACCCATTATGAGCAAGAAACTTTGCTGGTGAGAGGTACAGTATAAAGAAGTTAAAAAAATGACTCTTCTGATGTTATAAAATCTAAATAATTGGAGAGATATGCCATGCTAAAAGATTAGAAGACAATATAGTTAAGATGTCAATTCTCCTTGATTTACCTGTGGATTTAATGTAGTCCCAATCAAAACCCCAGCAGGCTTTTTTGTTTAAATTGGCAAGGTAATTCTAAAATTTATATAGAAATTCAAATGACCTAGAATATACCTATTCTAGATCCTTTGTATATATACATTTGTATTATGTATTTTATACACACACACAAATAATAATTACTAAAAGATATCTCTAGAGCTAAAAAATATTAATAGTGTGAGAAATAATTAATTATATTTTCGATTGTCTCTAATATTTACTTATTCCCACTAGTTTTGATGAAATAATTAGATACTTATTTTTCCTACCATTTCATCTCCCCAACTCCAAATTTTGTGAGTAATATTACTGTTTTCACGTGGTCAAGATTTATAACATTTTTATTCTGTTCTATAACCGTAAGTCCACAGTTACTTAGTTTAGTTTTATATTTAATATGATTTAATGCTCATTAACAGTATTTTCACCGTGGAGTCTGCTTACCTTGGCTTTTTATTTTGATACATTACTTGGTGGGCTAGATTTCATTCACCCTAGAGTGATTTTTCAATAAGGTTTAGAGATGTGGTACTCTCTGAGCTTCTGCATACATGAGAATCTCAATCTGTTGACTTTATGTCTGAAAGAACAATTTTTTAGAATTCTAAAATTCTTTTGGTAACAATTTTGCTCAGATCTTTATAGACATTGTTCCACTGTCTTCTGGAAATGAGTTCGTGAGAATTTATATATATTTTTTTGCTTGTGACTTTTTAAAAATGTCTATTCACAAAGTTGTTTATTATTCTTGAAATTTAAAAATTCATTTAGTGCATAGCTAGTATGCCTTTCAAGTTTCAGATTCAGCTTTTTATTTCAGAAAGAATTTTCTTCTATTATATCTATTACATTTAAAAACATTTGTCTTTGTTTTTCAAGAAATGTGATCTCCTTTGTAATCTCTACCTATCATATTCACTTTAAATCTTGTTATAGATTTTTTATTTTCTATTTCATATTTTTATTTTCTTCTGCCTCTTCTTCCTGATTTTATTTTTTAATCAATGTTACTGTTCTCTTTTGATGATTATTATTACTTTTTTTATTCCTTTCCCTAGCTCTATCAGCTCTTTTCGCTTCCTACTGCTGATATTTTCTTACTTTCTTCTTTTTCTTTCTTTCTTTTTTTTCTTTCTTTGTGAATTATTTTTTTGTTGCTATTACAAATATTGTAACTGAAATGTCAGATAACTTTTTCTCAACTCTTTCTCTGTTTCCAGGTGTAATATTTTTGTTCGCCAATTGATTTGCCTTTTGTGTATATTTCTTTCCTCCTTTTCTCTCCTCAACCTGGTATTTATGCTATGTCCTCCCCCCATCATTTTCTTTCTATAATACTTTTTACCTATCTTTGAATGAATGTTTAACTCTAAGCAGTTATTACCAATGAAAGAGAAGAATTCAATTGATTCAGCTTGGTTGGTGCCCAGATTTAAATCACGTTTGTGTTCCTCCATGCCTACTCACCAAATATGTCATCACTGTATCCTACTTGCCCATCTCCTTCAGTTACTGCCACTCGGGAAGTCAGAGTGGCCTGTGATGAAGTCGTTTAAGGAATATGCTCTCTGTGTTCATCATCTGATTTTCATTGCTTTCCCTCCTTCCTTTTTTATACCTCTAGCAGACATAGTTCACATCTTAGAATGGTATATAATTCATTAATAAAAAGATGTATTGGTAGGAATTATACTTTAATGCCAGTTGTCCTAATAATAATCTTTTCTATTCACTTGGTCATTATAGGGACATTCTCCCCTTTTTCTAAGATCATCCCCAAACTCTCCATTTCATTGCTTTAGTCAAAGTTTTAATATGAGGACTTTTCAGAACTTGGACACTTAATTTTAAGAAATCTCTTCCTGCCTTAAGTCTATAGGGGTAGATATCAACTTTGAGTACTATTTCTCTTTTTGGGCCAAGTTTCACAGTATTTGGCAAATATTCTTCATATATTATAATGTAAGGTTATCGACATGTCTCTGTTTCATTGATAATGAGGAAGAAACAACCACCCTCTCCATTACATACTCACTATACCCAATAAATGCTTCTGTGATACTGTCTATAACCCTTGATACACAAAAACTTTCACACATCTTTCTCCCTTGATTGGAAGGACTCCTCAAAGACAAGGAAAATTTTATTCTCTACAGCCTGCCTATTCTTATAAATAAGATAATCCATTCTTATTCATCATTATTCGCCCACATTAGAAACTAAATGCTACAAACATTTGAAGAAAGAACTAACCTATTATAATATCTGTATGACCGTTGCCCTAGGGATTCTTCTAAGAAATTAAAATAGGTGACTTTTAATTGTTTTAAATAAATATTATCATTATCACCTCTACCATCACCTCTGTCATCACTTCTAGGTAAATTTTTATTAACTGCTTATTATGTACAATGTGCATCTTGTTAAGTGTTGTATGTATTACCTCACTTAATCCTCACATAGACCTCATAAGGCTTGTTCTGTTATTACCTCCTAAGGTACAGAGCACTGTAATAACTTAATTAGCTCCCTTTTTAGGCATCTGACTCTAGAGCCTGAAATCTCAATCAGTGTATTATGCTGTCTTCTGAAAATTAATATAAAATAGAATGACACTCCACATTTTCCACCAAACTCTCACATTTATTCCCACTGATATTAATATTTGGTGGTTACAATATGAATTTTGCTTTGGAGAGATAAAAGGCATTTTAAAATACTTTGTGTTATCAGGCAAATGCAAATCAAAATTACAATGAAATAACACTACACACATATTAGGATGACTAATGTCAAAAAAAAAAGGTAAAAAGTATTGGTGGAGATGTGGAAAAATTGGAACCCTTGTACACTGGTGGTGAAAATGCAAAATAGCAATCACTATGAAAGAGAGTCTACAGTTTCCTCAAACATTAAAATTAGAACTAGCATAGTACCCAGCAATCCCACTTCTGGGTATATATTCAAAAGACTGGAAATCAGGAGCTAGAAGATATATACCCTCCCTTGCTCATTGCAGCATTACTCACAATCGCCGAGATACATGGAACAATACAAGCGTCCATCAACAGATGAATGGATAAAGAAAGTGTGGTATATACATACAATGAAATATCATTCAGCTTAGAAAAGAAGGCAATCCTGACATTGTGACAACACGGATGAAACTGGAGGGCATTTTGCTAAGTGAAATAAGCATCACAGAAAGACAACTACTGCAGATTCCACTTGCATGAGGTTTCTAAAATAGTCAAACTCATAGAACTAAGCAATACAGTAGTGGTGCCTAGGATCCGGGGTTTAGGGGAAACAGGGAGTTTTTTGATGGGTACAAAGTTTCATTTATGTTAGATGAATAAATTCTAGAGATCTACTGTACAACATAATGTCTACAGTCAACAATACAATATTGTGTGCTTCTAAATTTGTTAAGAGGGTCTGTCTCATGTTAAGTGTTCTTACTACAAAACAAACAAACAAAAAACAAAGGGACACAAGGAAACTTTGGGATATGTTGGATGTTACCTTGATTATAGTGATGGTATCATGAATATGTGCATACATCCAAACTTATCAAATTGTACACATTAAATATGTGCAGTTCTTTGTAAAGCAATTTTACCTCAATGAATCTGTTAAATAAATTTTTTAAAAAGATATACCTCATGGCATTTGTGGGTTAACAGGAGAAATCTATGTTAAATTTCTAAATAAACAAATACCTAATTGTAAATTTTGATTTAAAAAGCATGAAAGGAATGCTTTGTAACAATTAATTAATTACTCTTAATAATTATTTGTCAAACACCAGGCCCTGTGGGAAGCATGACAACCACACAGACGAAAACACAGGCATGATGTTTGCTCATGTGGAACTCACAGCATTCATTTGTCTCCCTTCCCCCTCCCTTTTTTCCTTCCGATAAAGAGCTGGGGCAGTAGATAAAGAGACTGTGTGTGCCTGGACAAGTGCGAGAAGACTTTTCAGTGGAGAAACAAGCTGAGCTGGGCTTTGAAGAACAAGTAGCTCTTCATTAGGTAGAGAAACAGGAAACAGTATCTCAGGCAACTAGCACAGCAGAGTAAAAGGCTTGGGCGCCTGCATTTCCCTGCAGGAAATGAGAAGGGATCTGAGAAGCATGATCATAAGAAATGAAGTTGATGACACTTTGAAGGCAGATTGCAAAGGCCTTGAAGGTCATGGTACAAGTGCTATGAAGGACTCTATATCAGGTGGGATACCTGGGAAAGAAAGCTCACTGATAAGTATTCTTTTTTATTTTTTATTTTAAATTGTGGCATTAGTGTTCACCTGTA
>NW_012144966.1:11507245-11508220 GCF_000956105.1 Propithecus coquereli
ACCGTGGAGTCTGCTTACCTTGGCTTTTTATTTTGATACATTACTTGGTGGGCTAGATTTCATTCACCCTAGAGTGATTTTTCAATAAGGTTTAGAGATGTGGTACTCTCTGAGCTTCTGCATACATGAGAATCTCAATCTGTTGACTTTATGTCTGAAAGAACAATTTTTTAGAATTCTAAAATTCTTTTGGTAACAATTTTGCTCAGATCTTTATAGACATTGTTCCACTGTCTTCTGGAAATGAGTTCGTGAGAATTTATATATATTTTTTTGCTTGTGACTTTTTAAAAATGTCTATTCACAAAGTTGTTTATTATTCTTGAAATTTAAAAATTCATTTAGTGCATAGCTAGTATGCCTTTCAAGTTTCAGATTCAGCTTTTTATTTCAGAAAGAATTTTCTTCTATTATATCTATTACATTTAAAAACATTTGTCTTTGTTTTTCAAGAAATGTGATCTCCTTTGTAATCTCTACCTATCATATTCACTTTAAATCTTGTTATAGATTTTTTATTTTCTATTTCATATTTTTATTTTCTTCTGCCTCTTCTTCCTGATTTTATTTTTTAATCAATGTTACTGTTCTCTTTTGATGATTATTATTACTTTTTTTATTCCTTTCCCTAGCTCTATCAGCTCTTTTCGCTTCCTACTGCTGATATTTTCTTACTTTCTTCTTTTTCTTTCTTTCTTTTTTTTCTTTCTTTGTGAATTATTTTTTTGTTGCTATTACAAATATTGTAACTGAAATGTCAGATAACTTTTTCTCAACTCTTTCTCTGTTTCCAGGTGTAATATTTTTATTCGCCAATTGATTTGCCTTTTGTGTATATTTCTTTCCTCCTTTTCTCTCCTCAACCTGGTATTTATGCTATATTTTATTTGGATGGGACAGATCTGTTAATAGAAACAATGTATAAATAAAGAAGATCCAGAAAAGGATGTTGAATATTGGTGGGGAGGGGGAGAG
>NW_012144966.1:11511055-11535790 GCF_000956105.1 Propithecus coquereli
TGGGCTCCAGCTCTATCCAGGATAATACAAGAGGTGCTAGATCATCATTATTTTTTGTGGCTGAGTAGAATTCCATGGTATACATGTATTACATTTTATTAATCCACTCATGTATTGATGGGCACTTGGGTTGTTTCCACATTTTTGCAATTGTCAATTATGCTGCTATAAGCATTCAAGTGCAGATGTCTTTTTAATAGAATGTCTTTTTTTCCTTTGGGTAGATGCCCAGTAATGGGATTGCTGGATCAACTGGTAGATCTACTTGTAGCTCTTTGAGGTATCTCCACATTACTTTCCACAGATGTTGTGCTAGTTCGCAGTCCCACCAGCAGTGTATAAGTGTTCCTATCTCTCTGCATTCACACCAGCATTTGTTGTTGTGGGACTTTTTGATAAAGGCCAAGTATTCTTTTTTAACTCCTCATAAGTGTCCAGGCACAACAAAACCAATTTACAAAATAAGCTGAGATTAAAAAACAAATGAGTCCCCAAACCAGACACCAAACACGTATCAGTTATTTCAACTCTAAAGGAGGGATTACCTTTAAACATGGGCAGTAATCATGGAATTTCGCAAGTGTCCACTAAACTTTTGTTAATTTAAAAACTAATGGTATGAGCGGTTGCACAGGATAACATTTTCCTGGATTGCCACGAAAATGAGTAACTAACTCCTAGGGAAGCAACCAAGATCTTATCCTACCCTGAATAGCTGTTTCTAACTCATTACTAATTTGAATGGCATGGGAAACGTGGTGGCCTTTAAGAAATCTGGTTTATGCCACTGTCTCTTCCAGGCTGAATTTTCTTGTCATCAGTTTTTGGTTTTTTTTTTTTTAAACCCTATCATAATCACACTACTTTGGGAGCTGTGTAGAAAAGTCTAGGATTGCCACAATTATCATCATTGACTTATTCTTGGCTCTTTATGTGAATTTTGAAAAATCTGAGATAAGAATTTTATTGGTTTTATGTGTCAGTCACACATAAATACATTCTCTTTTGGTGAAAAGTTGAGTGGGATTCAGTATTCTGCTCCTTTTTTGTCCTTAGCAGTCTTGGCTATGAGGGTGCAGGCTTTCCTCTGGGGGTTTAAGGAGTCCACAGCTGTCCAAAGATGGGCTTCAGGGGATCAATAAACACCCTCAAACTGCATTAAAGCTATTGTGCAATTTTTCAGGGAAATAGTTCATCGTTTTCGTCAGGTATTCAAAGGGGTCTTGACCTCCCTCGCAAACAAAGGTTTAAGTACCATTAGCAGAGAGGAAAAAGGCGCCTGGACATTGCTTTTTCCTATGTCAAACACAGAGAACAGGCCTTTGCCTGGCCACGCATCGTGAATGCCTTGTGTGAAAAATAGTCTTTAACTTAATGGCAAAACCTAGATGCTATGAAAGGGACATGTGCTCAGATCAATAGCTGTAAGCCTCTCTCCCTCCAGCTGTGTAACAGATGCTCTTACCACCCCAAGAACTATCTCTGGCAGAAGTGGTTACTGTTTCAGAGAAGATGACAATTGAAAAATGTGTTTGCCTGATACTCTTTTTAAAATTGATATGCAGCAATGAGTATGTGCATAAGAGGATAAGTGTATCTGAAAATGTGGTAGATATTGTCCATCTTGGCTCTTTCTGATGGAAAAAATAAGTAGCACTGTCTTAATCTATTAATGTATTGCACCACAAAACTGTGGTACTATTGACCAAAATATCACTATTTTTGTCCCTGAAGAACAAGCTGGTACTTCTCTTTTTTGGCCTTACCCTTATTCACATCTGTTTGAAGTTGTTTGAGCTCTGCTTCTCTGAATTCCAGCAACATGAGCGATCCATTAACTTTATTTTGTTCTGGGAATGTCTAAATGTTTTTTTATAAATTCCTGCAGTTCACTTAACCTTTGCAAGATGCTTGTGCTCCTTGGAGAGGATTTTTATGTGGAAGCCGCAGTGTGATAAACAGTTTTAAATGTTATCAGGATTCTCAATGATGCTATTGCATATTTTGAAAGACTGTGAATATACAAGCTCTGGACTTACTAAATTATCTGACAGTCATTCTAGTTTCTGACATTCACGACAAATTCTGGAAATCTAACTATTGGTATTCATTTATAGAGAATACTTATGTTCCAGGTACTGCTCTGATGTTATATATAATATTAGATATTTCACCTTGGTTCCGCATCTCAGATCTTTATTTTATTTCTTCCATATGATTTTGGCTACTACCAAACCAATATTCAACTGGCACTGCTACTATTTTCCTTAAATATTAAATTATAGCATATTGGTAAGTTTAAAAAGTTTTTTTATAAATTTTGTAGCCTATTTTATAAATGCTACAGTGCGACATTTAATATTTCTCGTAGTTCAAGCTTTTTTATTTGCAGTGGTGCTGATATTTCTCCACCTTTCTCTGATTGCTTATACAAGTCAGTACACCATCAGGATGGTCCGGGAGTCATGTCATTTCCCTTCCTGTCCCATTTGTGTGCTTACTTCTCATCTGTGGCGTAAAAACACGAAACTTTGGATTTGAACATCTTTCTTCTGATGGTTATACCTAATTTCTGGGGTTAATGCATTTATATTACATTCAGCCTTATTTATGAATGACCTAACACAAATTATGGGCACGGTATTCTCTTTTTTCATCTAAACATAAAAATTAGTAAACTTTCTTGCTAAAATCATCCTGGGGAGGAGAGTACAATGGGAGCCTCAGTTACCTTGTGCCAGAAAGCAAGAAAACATTCAAAGTCTAATGGAGAAGTGTTGAAAGGAAACAAGCCAGCTTGAAGGGGCTCCCACTGGCCAAAATTGGGATAATTTGAGGAGGGATAAGAATCATGACTTAAATAATTATAAATAATAGAATCCATGAGTCTGAAAGAAGAGAAAGGGAGAAAGGCTCATTTTCCTCCATTGGAGGTGATATTGTAATAATCCCTTACTTTAAAAACTGGTAATTAAAAGAAATAATACATACTTATCCTTTTTTTCAGGGGAACTACAGTTGGTCCTAGTTGATGAGAAGTTTTTCTTTATAGAACAAGGCCAGGTAATAATTCTATCTAGAAGGAATGATAGAATTAGAAAAATCAACATTTTGTAAACCTCTAGCACAATAATTAATTCAGAAAGGATCATCAGTGGATGCTAAAATCATTACGGAAAAGGCGGTCAAGGGAATAGGTAATTCACACCCTGCCAAAGTGTCAATTCACAGACTACTTGCCAATTGCAATGGGAAAAGTGCACCTTTACAATGGAGACATCTGGCTTTCCCCACCCTAACCAAGAGATCAAATAGTGGGACAGACCCAATATTATATGGCCCCTGATGTGAGGCAATTAGAAGTATACATCGTCATCTATGAAATATTCTTTCAAAAAATTTTAACCAGAACTTAATATTTTAAACATAGCTTAGGAGTTACAGAAAATAAATGAATGGGAAAGAAAGTAAGTGACAACACAAGACATTATTCAGTCAAATCCAGAATGTAACATTTTACAAGAGAACAAGCCTGTTTTGGTCATGCCTGGACATAAAAAACAAGCAGGAGGACTATTGCTGTAAATGAAAAGACGCTAAAGAGACAAAACATCCAAATGCACTTTATGGAACTTTATTAATCCTGGAAATTTTTATGCTACATAATATATTTTAGGAACAACTAGAAGAAATTTGAATATGGACCACTATTTAGATGATAGTATGGAATTGTTGTTAATTTCTTAGGTATGATAATGACATAGTATGGCTATAAATGAAAATGTAGGAGATATATGCTGAAGCATCATGATGTCTTTCACTGATTTTCATATAGTTCATTTGTTAAAATATGCACACATTTATAGCTACATTAAGCAAATGTGGCAAAAGTTAACAGTTATTGAATTTAGACATCGGGCATATGGATTTTCATTGTTCATTTAAACATTTTGGTATTTACAAATGTAAAATACAAACTTGGAAACAAAAGAAAAATGGCATATGTGTTTTGTATGTGTGATTTTATTTGTGTATACGTATGTAATTTAACCTTTGGAAATTCAGTAAAAATCTTTGTCTCAGGATTCTTTGTACGTTCATATAATGCTACTTTGTAGGGGATTGGCAGGGGCCCCCAAATGAACTTGTGAAGCAATGTCAGCTCATTTTGGATGGAAGTGTCCCCCGTTCCTTTCATATCTGAAATGTATGCACAGAATTTATGTGGTGTCAGCAGAGTGATGGATGTTCCCAGCGCTATGAAGGAATTATAGACATATGTTGGAATCATAACTGTATAGACTGCCATGAAATGAGAAAGAACAGGGCCGGGCAGTGAAACCTGGGATGAAAGTAGAGATCTGAAATCTAAGAGCAGGGAAAAATTGTCAAAGTGTATATAAAGGGAATTAAGAGAAGGGAGAGCATAAGGAGGCAGGATGTATGGAAGCCATGTGGCATAAGAATGTGCCATATGGTGTTGGAAGGTGGCAAAGAAAAGGCAAGTACCCTGAAGAGACGATGAAGGAAAAATCACATTGACGAGGACCAGACGGAGGTCAGCGCGGCATAAGTGGGTGGCATTCCTATCACAAGATGATGGGAAGCCTAGAAACAATTCAAAGCTAGCAGGATGGTGAAAATAAAGGAATCAACTTGAGCTGGTGAGTGGGGGATTTCGAGGTCAGGAAAAGTCAAGTTATTTGAAGCCAAGTCGGCTTGGAACAGTGAAAACAGTGTGAGCTTTGGAATCAGGTAAATCTAATTTTAAATTCTGGCTCTGCAATTTTCTCCCTGTCTCTCTGTGTGACCTTGGGCAAATCACTTGGGGGTCTCAATTTCATCTCTTAAAATTTATAAGTTAGAATTTTGAATAAAGATAATGAAGAAATAAAAATAAGTGACCAATGAAATTTTCATTTTATCCATAGAATGAATCGATCAGATATGATAATTTGATACATATGTCAATTTGATTGTGCATATTATGATCACATAAATATAATAGCAATTTAGAGAGGATCATATCTATTAGAAGTTTTGATATTGTTATTGTTCCTCTCTGACTAGGGAGAGAATATGTTTCATTGGTGCAGAGGATGATCATAAAACTAAGGATTCACACTGAGAGAAGTCCCTTGAACTGACCACATTCATCATTCATTCATTCATTCAACAAATATTTGTTGAGGACGTGCTATACACATTAGGCATTTGCTAGTCACTGGGCTTATATTAAATAGGCAGGATATCTGTCCCATAGGGATTTATAATATGTTTATTTACTCATACATTCCTTCAGCAAACATTTATTGAGTGTTTTCTATATACTTTTATTGAGCACCTTTTGATAACATGAATGTACCACATTCCTAAAACTACTCACATATATTTTTATTTTTGCCAGAAGTTTTGTTTTTAATGGAACCTAGACTAAGAAAGTGTTAGAAACTATGCCACGTAAAAGATATGAATATGAATAAATTATGTTAACACCATTCAAAAGCTTGCAATTTGGTAAACAGGGAAGAACACACAAAATGACAAATACAGGGTAAACTGTAATATTCTAGAAGAGTCACAAATGAAGCTCAAAGAAAGGAGAGATTATATATACCATCCAATTGCTAGTGGGGAAAAAGCAGTAGGATAAAGCTTCTTGGAACAAGCAGCATTTGAGAAGACTTTAATAAATATTAATAGAATTGCAAGGGATTAAGATGATGTGTTAGTTTCCACAGGATCCCGAAACAAATTACCACAAACTGGGTGATTTTAATCAACAAAAATTTATTCTCTCACAGTTCAGGAGAACAGAAGTCTGAAATCCAGGTGTGGGCAGGTTTGTTTCTTTCTGGGAGCCTTGAGGGAGAATCTGTTCATGCCTCTCTCTTAGCTGCTGATGGTTCCTAGCAATCCTTGGCATTTTGGATTTTATCTTTAGATTACCCAATTAGTGACACCTGCTAAGACCCTATTTTCAACTAAGGTCACATTCTGAGATTCCAGGTAAGCATGAGTTTTTGGAGGAGCACTATTCAATTCAGATGGGAATGGAGATCTAGGTGAAAAGAAAAAACATGATCAAATGCACTTTAGGGATATGTTCATGAGAGGAGAGTCCTCTGGTCTGTCGGGAAAGGGCACAAAATGTGGGAAAAGAGTGAGAAATGTGGCCTAAGGGAACTCTTTTTCATTTATTAGAGCTCGAAGCCGATGTCACATTTTATGTGAATGCTTATCTGAACAATCTTTTCCCCATCCCCCATGAGAGTTGGTTGCTTCTTCCTTTGGGCTTTTGCGGTACTTTGTCCTTCCCTCTGGTCCAGAACTCACCACATTTTAGTGTAATTTTATGTACACGTGTCTAGTTTTACTAGGCTGATTGAAGGTATGGCTGAAGGTTATTTGACTTAGTATTCCCAAGGCCTTGCACAGAGCTAGAAGTACAATAATCACTCGGTGAATACTTGTGGAGAGAAGGAAGGAAGGAAAGAAGGGAAAAAGCAAGAAGGGAAGGAACTGAAGAAGAAGGGGCAGGCTAGGTGGCCGAAAGAATGGATGGTTAGGCTTGTACTGGATTGTAGAGGACCCTCAATGCCAGCCTGAATTTCTGTGTCTCATTCTGTAGGTAAAAGGCAGTCTCCAAAGGTTTCTGAACAGGAGAATAACAAATTATAACTATGCTTTTATACAAAATATCTGACAGTGCTATTTAATATGGATTGAAAAGCAAAGAAAGATCAAGTATGAAGGCTTATTGGAACAGAACAAAGATAGGAATTGAGGACCTGAAATAGCCCTCGGGCATTAGGGACAGAAAGAAAAGAAAACTGGTGGTAAAATCAACATGCTTAGAGATTGATTGGACTGTTGTGGTTCCATTAACATAAAAAGTTAGGTAGGAAAATACGTAACTTTTTTTGTGTAAATGATCAATTTACCTTGGGAAGTTTTAAAAGTTTAGGTAGAACATTCAAGAATCCAGATTTTACCATTCAACTAGATATTCAGGCATAACTTTGAAGGGACCAAATTTGAAATTTTGAATTGGAAATCATGTAAAGAGATGAAAAACATTCAGGTGTTATTGGGATTATATTCCCTAGGGAGAGAATAAAAAAGAGAAGATAAATGGCTTGAGGAGAGAACGTTAAATGTTACCAATACGTAGTGAAGAAGAACCTGTAAGAGATTCAGAGGAGCAGTGAGGGAGTTTTGTCCACATTGCACTACTCAGAAAACTATAAAAATGTTCATTTGTTTATCTAATTAACTACAACATACTGCTTCTGGCTTTCATTTTTTTGTACACAATATGGCCACTCCAAATTATAAACAAAAAATTACCCATAGACTGGTCTGCTATATAATTATTTTTTCTTGGGACTAATCTGCTCTGGGAAATAAATACTGCCTATACCCATGTTGATACTTTTCAATTTTGCTTTTGGAAAGAAAAGATTGCATTTTGAATAGGTGTCTTGAGGTAGACATTCAGGGCTAGATCAGGAAACAAAAAGCAAAATTGTGACACATAAGAACTTTGTATTTAGAATCCCTCCTACTTTGGGTTTTTCCTCCTTTATAAACTTCTTCACCTTATATACTAGAGATCTCTGCTGACACTCAGTAAGTAAAGGAGCCTGACCAATGTATTCATACAAAGGAGTCAGCAGATGTAATTGGCAAAAGTGCAACATGTTCAACAGCACTTTCCAATCTTGTGCCAAGGCAGACATCATTAATCAATCACGGCCAACATTCCTGCTGAACGCCTCCTAGGAATCCTTCACAATGTAGCAGTTAAGGCCATCAATAGCAATTAATGGGATTTCGTAGGAGTAAAAATAGGCATCTGTTATTTTATTATATCACCAAAGATTACATATAATATAAAGAGAAATATGAGCAAGGACATTAATCCCCCCCAAAAGAATGTGTTAATACCAGAATTTCAGGAATTAGAGAAATATTTTACTGGATGCTATCCCTTAAATCAAACAGTGTGGATGAATACTTAGCTTTCAGAATAAGCTATAAGGTAAGGATGAAAGGAGAAATCATTAAGAGTGGAAAACATCAGTCTTGTCAACACTCATGGTTAAAGTAAAAAGAGCTATTGAAAAGATGTCTTAAGGGTAAAAAAATTTAGGAATACTAAGATCCAAAAGAAAAAGAAGTTAAGGGGAAAATAGAAAAATCAGGGTGGAAATGTATAAAAGTGAAAGAAGTAAGGAAGGTGGAGAAGAAGCAGAATTTTATGCTCTAAAGGAAAAACTGACATCAAAATTTCTGAGTTGTAGAAAATATATATGGGCACGTACTGGCCCTTCCGATACTCAGCCCATTGAAAATGCTAAGGTGATCCTGACTTAAAGCAACATTAATTTTGAGGGTCACTAAAACTTATTCATCCAACTGGCCACACGTAGGACTAGAAATTGGTTTTGATTTTAAAAAGAAAGAAAAAAGGCAAAACTTTCTTAATTGGTTTCACTAAAGCTTTTACTTTTAAGTAACTTATTTACACCTGATTCCTTATTGGGGGAATGCTATAAATTATGATATTCCCACAAATTATGATATATAGCTATGTGTTTTATCAAATGTTACCTCTTCTTAAATATTTATATAGCTACTAGGACTTGTCAGGTACGTTAGTCACCTTCATCTCTTAGCTGAAGCAAAAAAAAAAAAAAATGGCCACTTGGTTTGGGATCCATTTATGTCAGGTAAGGGGAGGTAGGAAGCTTGAAAGTTCAAGCAAGCCCCTCATATTTCTCAGCATCTTTTTCATTTCCTATTGTGAAAAGACCTATTAGATTTTGAGAGAGTTTCAAATTCACTGACTATTCTTTATAACCTCCTCTACCACATGAAAAAATATCCAAAAACTGTATCCTGATTGTAGCTAAAGAGTCAGTGTGGTACAAATTCTTTCCCTTTTCTGACTGTGATGTCAACCTATCACTACTGCATCCAAGCAAAACTCCAAAGGCACTCTCTTCTCCTAGAGTTAATGGAAGAATTTAACAATCCAGTCTGCTGTCCTGGTGTTTTCTAGTTGCTCAGGGCTGGTTGTCAGCAGCTCATTTGGCAACCCGGTAGGAGAGGTTAATTAGCAGGGAGAGTCGAAGAGTGCTACCCAGAGGGAGCAGGAGTGCTGTGCCCACTGAGAGCCTGGAAGACAAACAAAGAAGTTGGGAAGTATTTATTTTCTCTGTTGGGGAATCTTTTTCTCCACGGGACTTGAGTTCAAACAGGGGCCAGCACCTTGTTGCCTCCACATGAGAGACACAGAATCAAAGTGCCCTGAAAATGAATGATGGTTAGAAAGGGGATCAGAGGCTTGACTTGCAGTCAGGAAGCCAAAAAGGTTTTGTTGCTCTCCATAGTAAAAGGCTATTGATTGCTGCAAGTAAGAGCTTGCTGTTTCCTGAAGTTTAAGTTTATTCAGTCTTTTGCCCTTTGAGAGTCCCTTGCTGTTAAGAACCACTATGGAATTTAGCACTTGTTTAATATAAGATGAATTATTTGTGATCAGCCATCACTGCTCTCTCAGGCTACAAGTCTGCTGTTGCCAAGGTCAAAGTGAAGGATGCTTTGCATAATGCAGATTTTACTGAGTGGCCTTCCTGAGGAAATCTTAGCACAACACACCCTGGCATGCTCAGCACCGAGTCTTTCCTTTAAACTGATGGATTGGGTACCGGTACAGCAGAATCTTTTTTGAAATTTTCCACTACGGTGCAAAAAGTCACTATGGTTGCTTTAAGCTTGAAAATGGAAGCTTCTGTAGCAGGAAACTAATGTCTTCTACACAGATAGTGTCAATTAAATTTGTAATCATTGACAAGTGTAGCAGTGTGATAGCAGAGTAGAGGGTTATTCATGTCTGTGTCTACATAGCTCCTGTGTCTACAGTCTCTTTAGCAAGAATCTGGGCATTTATAACATAACCAGAAAGGCTCACAGAGGCTCTTCGTGGATTACCATTTCATTCCTAGCTTATTAGACAGTAGTATTTTTGAAATGATAGAATTTTGTATTTTTTCTGATTACAAAAGTAATAACCAGTGATATATATATTATTAATATTTTTATAATATGTGTCCTTTAAATATTTTTCTTAGTTTTTAATGTTAACTTCACCAAATTAGAATCTATATCCTATTTTTAACCTATTAGTAGGTACAGTTACAATTTTTTAAATGTTTAAGTTATTTTTATGATTATAATAAACTAAGTTTCTACCAGATGTGAGATAAGAAATTTCATCCCTATAACTTTTCCTTAGACCTGATAATTCTCTATTTTTATTCATACAATATAATATAGGATTTAGACCCAGATTCATGATTAAAAAGTTAATGATTTGTTACTATGCATTGTCTTTTCTAGAATAATGTTTGGTATTTATTTGCATTAATCTTTAATACCATATTAGAAAGAATCATTTGGACTTTAACTATGTTTATCCAGTTTCACTACTCATTCTTAATCTCATATAATAAGCTTCCCATTTTTAAAAATTCTGTATTTTTTTCTTCCATTAGTCAGCTGGAACACATCTTCAGTTAACTATTTCGGTACAGGTATGTGGGTGGAAAGCTCTTTAAGTTTCTGTATGTCTGAGAATGTCTTCCTGCTGTCCCTAGTACAGGAACCACTGTGGACAGAATTCGTGGATCAAGCCCTATTTGCTCAGAACTCTACGGATGATAAGAGCAGTGCTCTAGAGAAAATAGCAGCTGTTTTGGGGGTTTAATAATATGCTAATTTTTCTCAGCCTGAATACTTGTAACATTTCATGTTTTATTCTTGAAAAACAATCAGCACACACAGAGGCTCTCTTTGGTTCCATGAGTCCTTTTGCTCTGTGATCCAATACTTTTTCCATTCAGGAAAATTTTCTTCCACTTTGTCTTTGACTATTACCTTTGCATCATATGATCTGTTATTTCTTCATTAGGTTATTGTTTTGTATACATTGAATCTCCTGAATCTGTATTTCAAGTCCTGGAGCTTTCATCTCTTTGCCTCTAATTTCCAGAAATATTTAAGTTCATTTTTCATGTTACTTATATGATTTTCTTTAGTATTAATTCTGTCCCTGGCTGTCTTCATCATGGAATTCAGGAATTATTAAATGTGGTCTCCTTCTGTATTTTAGGCTTTGTTGTGTTTTTTGTTCAATGGATCGTTGTGCATTCTTATGGGCGAAGGTCCATGGGTACCCAGTATGGCTCACAGCAAAGTAGATATTGAGAGATTTTGTCAGCTATTGGTGTAGGTGACTGTCGGAAACCTCTAGATCCAGATCAAAGGAGATTACATTTCCTGTAAAATTACGTTAACTTGTTCAGAGAGCCTGCAGTCTTGGGAGAAAGGAGAGGCAGCCCCACCTCTGTGCTGACACATTGCTTCTTTGTTCTCTCCCGTTCTGGTGTGGCCACCTGCTCAAGAACAAACTGTAGAACTGTCCATCTTCTGTTCATCACAGGCACCTGGGACTCAGCCCAGCCTGCAACTCTGCCTGAAGCTCTACTTGTGTACCCCTCCTGAATAACACTGCCTGGTTTAGCAAATAAGATACATGCCTGTGTCTGCATAGCTCCTGTATCTGCAGTCTCTTTTGCAAGAGTCTGGGCATTAACATGTAACCAGAAAGGGCCACAAAGGCTCTTTGTGGCTTACCCTTCTCTGTTTCCATTTTATTAGATATAGTTTTTTAATGGATTTTTTTGGTATAAGTATGTCCCAAATATTATGTGAGACATAATTATTACCTTCACTTCCCCTGAAAATCTGTTGTTTACCTAAAAGCCAATTTTAACTGGGTATCCTGTATTTTATCGGGCAGCCCTACCCATGAGCCACAGTTTGCTGTTGCCTTTTTTAGTTAAGGAGGTGTTAGAAGGGAGCCGTTCAAAGACTCCACCTAATTTCTAAGGATGCGGTCTTTCAGAGGGCTGCATGACATTGTCTGCCAAGGCCCCTTTCACTCAGACCACATCTGCCATCTATCCGGTGGAAATCTCTTGATATTTCATGCCAATATGACATAGGCATGAAGATGTAACATACTATAGTTTCCAGAGCTGATACAGATTTCCCACTACTTTTATATTCCAGCATTAATTTCTATAGGATTCTGGAGGGGGGTGTGAATGTGCACATGAGGTATGGAGATGATTATGATGGGTAAAAGGAAGTTAAATGTCGGTGCTTACGTTTTCAGTGTACTAAGTTTTGCCATGTCTAAGTCAACTTTCTAGAGCTCCTGTGCCTGGCCATGTAGTGCCCCGTTTGGGGGGCAGGGGAAAGGATGTTAAGTTGAATCGGGTGAAATAAGTTATGTGGTTGGATAACTGGGCCATCTTAGGCTATAACTGATTTAATAGACTGAAAAGAATGGCTTTCCCCAAACTGTCTCCACAGACATTTATTTTCCCATCCCCTCACTCTGTTCTGTTTACTACCTTCCTACTTGAGCTCATCTAATCCTCTGGGAGATTAATAAACCAAAAGAAGATAAATGCTCTATGTGAAACTGCCTATCAATAGAAAGTAATCATACTAACATTTACTGAATATTTAATATATGCCAGGCTCCAGGCTAAGTGTTTTATATACATCACCTCATTGAGTCCTCCCTGCACTCTGTGGAATAGTTCTTTAACTCTCCTTTTCCAGGAAAGGAAGCACATAACCAGGGAGTTTGGCAGACTTGTCATAGGCCACACAGTGAGGATGCAGTGCACTTTTTTAACTCTACTGTATCACTCCAAAGTTCCTAATTCTCAATTGCCTCTTTGAGAAACAGCTGGGATTTTGTATTGGCCAGATTCTCCATTCCTTTCTCTTTTGATTTCGCAGAGATAAACAACAGTGAGCTTAGGGATTAGTATGTGCCACTGAGTTCCATTAGCCATGTCATTATGCAGGTCATCCCTGCAGCCACACACAGGCAGCTATCAAAGGTAACTTTCTCCTTCCCCTAGTTGCTAAAGTTTTGCTTCCATCCGTAGAGGTTCTTTTATCCATTCACCAACTCACACAGCATCAAATGACTTTATGACCTAGAAAAAGTACTAAAATGTAGAATTCAGAAGGGAATACAAAGCTAGAGCATGGCAAGGAGCCAGTTCCCAAAGCAAAGTAGATCAAAGGAAAATCCCTAATACCTGCTCACGGCTGGAAAAATCATAATTGTGTTGCTTATTTACTGTGTGCACTGGTGGCTCATGTTAATTACAGGAGATCCCCTGCAATTTCCCACGAGGTGTATCAATGGCCCACACTGTCTTCAGTTATTTCTATTGGAAGTAATAACTTTCCAATGCTGTAACTGTGGGCACTGTGCAGTATTATTGTCACCTTAGCCGGTAATGAGAAAGAGCACATAACCCACACCACCACAGCGCATTCCAGTGTACCCTGTCCGTTATGAAAATTTCTGGCCATACCTTCTGCTCGCTATTAAAATGAAGGGTCATGAGTAGTGTTGCCTGGAGCCAATAAATGTCACATAAATGTCCTTATATAATTTCACCAAATCATTTCACTTTTGACACTTGTCACCAGGCTACTCTATTAGCTGGAGCCTTATATAGACAGACATAGGCAAATATGTGATTGTTTTGAGCAGAAGACAAAGTTACAGAGAGGGTACATGAATGAGAAATAAACAATTACTAATTGAGTACCTATTAAGTTCAGTACTTTCTCTGTGTTATTTAATGCTTAAACAAACCTATGAATCATATTTCATTGCCCCCTTTTCCCAAATGCAAGAATGGAAGATCAGAGAAACACAATTATTTGCTCAAGGTAATGCAGCACTAACTCAGAGCTAATCTATCTCGAAAGCTCCAAGTGTTTCCACTTGAGCCACAAACAACCTCCATTTCATCATCTATAAAACCTCTTTTCACAAAAGTAAACTGCGAGCTGAGTATATGATCATTTAGTGTTTTGCATTTATATTAATCATTCTTAATTTTAATTTAAAAATATTTATTGGGTAAGCTGACTCAGATATGGATGCATTTGTAAATATAAAGAAAGAAACCACCTGCTGCCATTGACTGTTTGCCTACTTGAGCAAAAGTCAAACAAAACTATACTTCGTAAGTGCAGTTTGTTTCACTTCATTTTGTAAATGCTGAGTTGCTTAGACCCAAACTTTGGTTATCAGTAATAGAGATAAGAGTCAGAGCTAGATCAACAATCAACCATACGCAAATGAAAATACTCAAGGGAAAAGAAACCAAGAAGAGTGTAAATAAAAGACAGGAAAAGCACAGATTATTTTTCTGTTCTATATCCTTGGCCAGAATTACTTCCCCTGTGGCCAAAAAAAGAGGACTTCAAGGTTCATCGTTCTTTCTGTAAACTAGAGAGATCACATGAGACTGAGATGAGCAGATGTCTATTCCTAAAACTCAAATGAATCTTCTTAGAAATGAGACTCATTGTCTTCAGTGGGAGGATAAGAGGGATTAGCCAAACCTCAAAGCTGACGTAACAAAAATGCTACACGCAAATATATGTTTGGGGGGGACCTTTAATAGAAAACAAATGCAATTTTAGGAGAAATTATTAAACTATAAACTAAGGTGGGGTAAGTGCATAAACTTGTCAGTTTGATTTTCTAATTCACATTTCATATTTTCCTTTATTTTTCTTGGCTGATTTTTACATCCCAGAGTAGGTATCTATTCCAAGGAATAAAAGCTGTGCATAGAATGAGGTCCTCTACCTCCCTTCACAAAATATTTGTAGTTTAAGTAGAAAGGAATTATCAATGTAAAACTTTATAGTATCTTTCATCTAAGGGAGTCTTTAAACAAATAATAATAGCAGCTAATATTTATGACATACTTACAAGGGCCTGGCCCCGTGCAAGGGCTTCACGTACATTTCATGGCACGCATACTTTGGACTAACCACTATTTTAGGATTAATGAGGAGACAAGGTTCATCTCTTTAAGAGCAGCTGATTGAGCAGAAGAGGCTGGCACAGCTGGGGGCCGGAGTGCCTCTCTGCACGTGAAGTAGCACGCAGCAGTCAACACCTGCCATGGAAGCTTGATGCCGATGAAAACTGGTTCAATGATAGCTAATTGTCCTAGTCAGAAAGTGGGCACCATAACAAATCAAAGACAGAGTGTGAAACAGAGCAGAACCAGGATGTTAGATTTCCTGATTCCTGATGACGGACTTTGTTCACGTGCTAACGTGCTGATCCACTCATTCATGCGTTCAACAACAGGCATTTGCTGAGTGCCTTCTGTGTTCCAGGTGCTGAGTTTGGTGGTGAGGATACAGAGATAAATAAGACAGCATTCCGATTCTTTAGAAGCTCTCAGTCTAGTTAGTTGAAAAGGTAAACACTAGATCAACAAGTCCCATAGAATGTAGGTGGAAGGAGGTGCACAGGTACTAGGCCAGAGGAAGGGATTCACACTGGCAAGTGATATCAAGAGAGAGGACAACTGAACTGATGAGGTAGAAAAGGGTGAAAATAATATTTCGGGCAAATGAAACAGCAAAGCTCCTGAGCATGAAACAGCATGGTGTATTTTGGGATTTCTAAATAATTTGAGTGGAAAGGGCAGCATGAATTGATTGTGAAGTGACTTATATGGATTTAAAGAGTTTAGATTTTTCCTGTAGGAGATTGTGAGTTACTGAAAAACAAAGTGGAAAAGAACCATAATCCAACTTATACCTCAGGAAAGTTAATTATGGTGAAAATGTAGAAAAAAGATTACACAAGGACCCATGTAAGGTATTGAGGTAATCGTTATATGGGTTACAAAGGATTGGCAGACATTGGAGGAAAAGTTTGCAACGCAGCCTGTAAATGAATTATGTCATGAAACATCTTTACTTGGTCTACTCTTGAGATCTTAATTATGCTATATATGTATGTTTATGTTTATTAATTTTTTGTAATAAATTCTTTTTTAGAGAACTTTAAATGAAGAGTCCTTAGTATTATTGTCCTAAGCAGCTATCAGAAAATTGGAATTAATGAGTATTTCTCTACTTGATCTTTTAAGCAAGTTATCTCTAGTTTAGCTGTGACTGAAATTATTCTGGATTGTGTATTCCTATTAAATACAGTAAATGTGTCACTAAACAATATGATGTATCCTCGAAGATGGTGCTGTTGACTTATAGTCCAAGGGGCTGGCTCTTTGGGCATATTTTTACCCCTGGAATTGGTAACAGGCTGCATTGACTTACTTATCCCCTCAGTGCTCAGTGGCAACTATTTGTGAGCTGATTTGTTTGAGATGAGAAATAAATCTGGGTCCCTGGAATGGAAAATCTTTTTTGAGTAAATTTTGTAGATTCGTAAGAGGCAGAGTCAAGGCCTTGGATCCAACAGACCCATATTTTAACCCACTGAATTGACTGATCTAAGCTCACACTCAATATTTAATATTACTCTTGTACCTGACTCTTTAAAATGCCTAAAACCAAAATATTCGTATTATTTTCTCATAAATGGTCCCACAAATATTTTGTGCCAAGGATGCTAGTCTCAGTAGCATAATAGGTCCTGAGCATTGGGATGGAAAGTCTTTAAGACAGGAATTCTGCTGCCCGAATCCCACATTGTATGGTCATAATACCCTTTTCAAGTATTTCTAGAATGCTCATAGAGTCTTTGCATCTGGCTTTGTGCACAGAGGTAGTGTAAATAAAACAGAGGAAATAATACCAGCGTACTTCACAGTGTGGTACATAAACCACCTATCTCAATATCAGCTTTTTCATTTATAAAAGGAAGACATTATGAATACCTACTCTGCACGTTTCATAGGAATGTTTTGAATATCAAATAAGATAATATATATTAAATAAAAAAAAAAACTCTTTGTGTAAAAGGGTCTATCTATCTAAGCTAACTGTTTTACAATGGGAGAAGAAGGTCCCGGGGAAAAATTGGTATCTACTTCTCTGAATAGAAAAATTAAATTCCTGGATACAGGGTTTGGGACATGTGAAGGGCTCCCAAGATAAAATATGTTAAATGACATAGAATAGAAAACTCCCAACAGTGTTACCAAAGAATTTCTCCCTTACAGTTGAGGGGAAGGTAAAAATGAGAAGCCCCGGCATCAATGTCATCCCCTTCTACTGGTGGGAATATACCCGGTTGGAGAAAAAGAGCATGTGGCCTTTTCTCTACACATCTTTATGAGCACAGAAAAAACACTTGGGCTCCAGGGCATCATGAGATTGCAGAAAGTGTGAGCATCCTACCTGTTCAGCCTAGCCCCACGTTCCCTACAAGAAAGGGTTGAAGCAGTTTTCTCCTAAGTGCAGGCGTTAGAATCATGGGAGTGTTTTTATTAAACATGCAGAGTTCCAGGCCCAACCTCCCTGTATTAAAAACAGCTTTGTGGCCTTGAGCAGTTGCTGAGCTTTCCTATGTTTCAGTATCCTCATCTGAAAAGTGAAGATAACAAGAGTATCCATTACGGAGTTGTTTGAGGATTATAAAGATTGCTTCTTTTTTATCTTCTTCAAATTGTTATTATTTGTATGTAGGTCTTTATGAGCTATTACATTTTTTAAAAACATGGATTTTAAAAATTTTGTCATCATTTATTTCACTTAAATTTTGAAAAGTGAGGACTTTATTTCACCATTTGTTTACCTACCGTATTGCGATTATTGGTTTTCTTGGTCCAGGATTTCAAATCTGAAACATAAATCTCAGAGTCATCTTTAAAAGCTGGTTTAAGATACTTTGCAGTCAAGTTGCAGTTTCCTCAGGATGAGCAGCCCCTCTCACTGCCACCCCTCTGCTCTGTGCTGCATTTCTGGCAAGGCAGCCTCTGGGTAATCAGGAGTCAGGCCATGCAATTTGACCTGTGTTGGGCTGGAATGTATTCCTGAGAAGTAATAGGTAATTCGACCTAATTTGGCTTGAGCCTCTCGTGAGCCGAGATGAGATTACCAATTGAGTACAATTATAGAAGGTGATTTGGTGCTTCTGACCTACAGTCAGCTGGAGATTCAAGTTGGATCATCTCACCTATGAAATTTCCCCTGGGCTTCCAGATAATGATTTTAAATGCTAATTACTACATGTAGTCAATGCTCTGATAAAATTGAGAGCATTTTGATTTATGATGGATATTAAGTAAAAGCAAGAATGAAACCCAGTAGATTTAAAGGATTTAAACATACTCATGAGGTTTTGACACTAAAAGAAAACCACAAAGCCCTTCCTTTTCAATGGTCATATTTATTGCAGTTCAGAAACATTTTCTCCTTATTACTACCAATGATGCCACTGTAGAAACTGACCAAATTCTTTCCAAATCTGCAGCTTTTTGTTTTCAATTAAAAAAATGTGTCTTCTCCAACTTGGCAGCAATTCTAGGCACAGCCAGAGGCAGGGTTGGCTTCTATACAGGAGACTTGAGTGTTTAGGGAGCTCCAATGCTGGGCTAAACAGAATTTGAAAGGCAGGATCAATCTGTGGATAGTCCTTCTGGGATCTATCTAGCAGAAACACACCAAAGAGGATCCAGGGACAGGGACTGGGGATTTCTAGCTTCAGATTCACCCCTTTCTAGATCATATATTCAGTTTTGTGACATGAATTTGGGCTAAACAGTGTCCAACAAAAGCTCTGATTTGTCTTAAAAATATAGTCAATCACTTGACCTCTGTAATTTTCAACTTCTTCAAAAATGGGAATTACAGCACTAATTCATCATGTAGTAGTTATATGCACTAAAAGAGTTAGGTGCCTAGCACAAGATGAGTGCTCAATGTATGCAAACAAATAGGATTTAATGTGACTTAAAGGACCTGGGCTTGAGTTTTGGTTTTGCTAGTACGCACCTTTGAGCAATAATGTTTTAACTTCTAGACCTTATTTTCCTCATCTGCAAAATGAGATATTGAAGCTAGGCTAGATAGAGATTCTCAAACTTTGTTTTAGGGAACTGTCATATCACACAAAAATGCCTCTGAGATTTTTCTTTTAAAAAATATTTTTAATTGTAATACCTGTAATAGAGCAGCGTGCATGTGTAAAAGGTTATCCATCCATATATTACCGAATTAAGAAAACCTACTAAAGTGTAAATATTCTACTTGGAACTAGTAAAATAGATTTATCTAGTGTCCATTTTAACTAGTGGGGATTCCCATCAGGTTGTGTTTGAAATAAAAGATTCCATTGCTAAAACATTTGCAAGCCAAGGAGCTAATGATCTTTGAAGACGAATCTATTCTATAACTCTAAATAATCAATTTTATTAAATTCAAGTGAATAAAAATAAATGCAAATGTTCCTTGGTGTTTCCTTGATGCATTAGATGTCCTGGCATACTGGAAGGCATTTAAAAGTCAGCATCATCAGCATCTCTCCCAGATGTAAAACAAACGTTCTCACAGATCCCTTTGGGTGGTTGTTTAGCTGTTTAGTCAGAATATACGTGACATGGCGATTAATGCAGCAACACCTTCACAATTAGAATCTGAGATAAATATGGATCGCAAACACTCTTTTCGACATTATTAAAAAATAAAAATCTGATGACGACGGAGTCATCACTGCTACGGAAACTTCAGTCTGAGTTTTGGAGCAGGATTTATTTTAAAGAATGCTCTGGCCCAGGCATTCCGGATGGGAGGAATTGCTGTCATTTTCCATGTACAAATGAAGGACAAAGAGTAAAGATCAGTATAAACTCTGTTTCAACAAGTTTCACATATACCCAGCCAGTTGCTTAAATAGCAAAAGAGGAAAAAAATAATTGTCATTGTGTTTTAGTGGAAATTCTTTAAGAATGAAGTTAGTCTTTCTCTTAGGGACTATTTTCATAAATCAATCTGTGGTTGAGTCCCTATGGAAAACATATTTCATTTATAAACTTTTTTCTACGTCTTTTTTTTTGAAGACAAATGTGATTGATTTTACAAGACCGATGGTTTGATCAGATTAGTTTATTAGATTAGCCTTTTAAGATCACTATGATTTATTTGTGTTCCATGAAGTATTTATTTAAGTATTTTATTGTTGCTTATTCTTGTACAATTTTTGAAGATTGAAGAAAGCATGTGAGTATACAAGTCAACATATAATTATGACTTTAGGTGAAGACCACATAAATTATGAGAAAGACACCATTAATTTTTACACTTAATAGAGCACACCATGGCCCTTTTAAAGTAGTGGAGACTTAGAGGAGAACAAGATGAATTTTATTATGTGCTGGCCTATATTCAATGAAGTAAAGTGCATGGTGGGGGTAGGTATTGAGTCCCCCAATTTAAAAGCCTTTAAATGTCTTTTGTTCTGTTGCTTAGGTTTACATTTAAGATAGTAAAATCCTCCACTGACCTGAAAGATAATAATTCTATAAAACATTCTGGTTCAAAGGTCAAGGAAATAAAATTTAGTTTCAATCATAGGAGTAAGCTAATTGCAGCATATATTGTGAAGGGCTTGTCCATATTGTGTTCTGAAGGAAAGATTAAAATGTTTAATATTTTTATTTCTCTGGGAAAAAAAGTTCCCTTCCAAGATTTAAGTTTGGCTTTTTAAAATATTTTGAGAATGCATCACAGGCAAATGTAGGGACTACATGTACTAAGCTTTAAGCATCACAGAGGCAGAAAACAAGTCTGTCTCGTTCCTTGCTATCTTTTCTCTGCCTTGCACAGACCATAAATCCTTGTTGAACGAATGGTGAGCATTAGCTCAGCAGAATGACGTTGCAGTAGGGCGGCTAAGGGCGTGTATTTGAGATACAGAGGAGCTCTATAGAAATTCTCACTCTACCAATACTAACTCTGTGACTTTAAGCAAATGGCTTAAATTTTCTGAGTTCAGTTTTCTCACTTGTAAAATGAGGTTAATGCTTGTTTCTGAAGGTTGCTGTGAGGATTAAATGAAAATAACCCTAGTAAAGATGCTAGTTGAGCATTTGCCACTTGCAAATGCTCAACAAATGCTAGGTCTGACCATTCTCAGTAAAACATAGAAAGTTTTCTTGGTAATGGAGTTATCTTCATTTTTTTGTGTTTTCCAATTTCATAGTACAATTTGTATTATACAATTATAAAATAAACTAATCACATTCTCCCAGGTCAAACAGAATTCTCTCCTTTCATTTTCAAAATTCTGTTGATGGTGCATGTCTGATAATATAATAATAATGTCTAGTTAAATGTCAGGTACTCCTAATTCCATAGGCTTTCAAGCTTTCCTAAAATGTGAGGTTCATTTGAAACAGTTACACATTCAAGCCAATAAATATTTCCAAAGATACATTGAACAAACTATGATCAAAATATGTAAACATGTGGTGTTTGTTTTTCCATTCTTGAGATACTTCACTTAAAAGGATGGTCTCCAGTTCCATCTAGGTTGTTACAAAAGGTATTAGTTCACCATTTTTTTATGGCAGAGTAATACTCCATGGCATACTATCCAGGTGATGGACACACTTATAACTTTGACTCAAACTGTACAAAAGCGATTCATGAAACCAAAATGTTTGTACCCCATAATATTCTAAATTAAAAAAATTTTAAAAATATGTAAATAAACCCACAGATCTAGAATGCACTCAGCATGAACGGCTCAGAGTTATTGCAAACATATGACTTAAGACTTCACAGCTGTGGATACAATACTAGGTGCTCTCTGTCCCTGGGTGTATGGTGAGTTCTAGAATAGAAGAAGGGAAGAATTTGAGGACAGGCATGTTCCAGGGGAAAATGAGACAGAAGAATTGGTTCTGCAAAAGATGCTAGAGAATGGTGGCATTCTTTTCCTGATTTCTTTTACATTAGACCATGCCCAGAAGTTTTCTCTGTGAGACATATGAGATTGGAATAGCCCCAGTTATTGAAAAGACTTCCAGCAATGGCAGACAGTGTAACTGTATCAGAATCTCCAACTAAAACTACATAAGCCAGGCATGCTAAATAATGAAAACAACATTATTCTAATGACAAGTGACCTACTTGGGGTGACCATCCATCTCCGTTTGTCCAGGACCCTCCTGATTTTTACACTGAAACTCCTGCATCCCTGGAAACTCTTCATTGCCAGGCAAACCAGGATGATTGATCACTGCCCTCCACATGCCTCCTCCTAGACCTGCTTCTCAACATGGCCACAGAGTATTGGGTCTGCCCCTTCCCAATCCATGCTTGCTCTTGGACTGATACCCTCACGCACACATAGGTGGAGTGGGGCAGGGGAACACACACAGGAGTGTGCAATTGTGGTTGTGAATTTTGATAGCAAGATGGAAGAATGGGATTTATTTGGAATTTTAGAAAAGCAGACTCTTGTAGATCCAAAATATAGGCAGGACCATGGTCTGAATTGTGCCCCATTTTTTACTCATAGGAAGCATACTTCAGAAACACATTGGAGAACTGAAGATGAACACCTTTGTGTGTCTGCAGACATATGTGACACTTTATCTAAAATGCATTTTTACATCATAGATACACAATAAATACATCATTGTAAAAATGGGATGCTTAAAGTACATTAGCATAAAAGCCTTATAATATAATGTTCTAACCCTGAGCTCTGGCCCAATTTTCTGACTAAACGTGTTGCTTATTGCCACTTAAATACCTTAGTGGCAAAGCCTTTGTCTTCTTGGATGAAGTCTGTGTATAATTTCCTGGAAAAAGGATAGAATTAGCTTGGAGTTGGATCTTTGATCAAGAAACATCTGGAGAAATTGCAGAGACTGGTGAGTAAACAAGTAAGGCTGTTCTCAGATGTGGAGAACTAATGAATCAGATTTCATAGTTGCACAATGATCAGACCCCGTCCTGGGAAGGGGTTAGGTGGGTGCTGGCCCTGTTGTTAAACTGGACCCAATTTTAGTTTCACACCATTCTTTCCTGAAGATTGTCTTCATTCTCATATGCTTGCAATTTTATTATATGTAATACCACTCAAGAATGTTAATGGACTCTCATTACCAGAACCACATTTTGGAGATGTGATTTAATATGTAGCACTGGGCTGAAGAAATTTGATTATAAGGTAGCCAAGAATTATTCAGTCAATCAATTATGCCTAAATCATGTGCAGTATAAAGCTCTAACTTACACACAATGCATACCAATCATTTCCAGTAAGCTTACTACAAATATATAATGATTTTGGTGGAAGGTTACACACTTTCATATGGTAGAATCCTCTTTAAGAACATGTAAATCTATAGATGCCATGCTTTTTAGTGGTATTGTCTTCATAAATAGGAGCATTTATTCAAGACTACTGGGCTCTGGGACTTTTCTGACTCAAATGTCAGTGGTGTAAAACTTTCCTTTGGAATGAAAATGTTAGCTACCATGCAATATTCATTTTGCACTTTCCAGAATGCTGAAAAATCTGTGCAACATACAAGAACCACAGGAAGTAACAGGAGGCAAATTTTGCAAAGCAAAAAGGCCACATATGAAATAGAATATGAGATAATCATTCACTTGTTTATTAATTTCAAAAGCATACATATGCATCTATTAAATGCTTGGCACAGTACAAGACAACAGAAAGATTAAGATTAATTTTTGCCCTAAATAGCTTATGTTCTAGTAGAAGAGATGGAATATTTTTAATGATAAATGATAAAAACCATAAATTAATACTATGAGACTAGAGATTTTCCTCTTCCTCCGTTCCTACTTTCCTCTATTCCTCCCTCCCTCTCTCTCTCTCTTCCTTCCTTCTTTCCTTCCTTCCTTTCTCTCCCCCTTCTTTTCTTCCTCCTTTCCATTCTTATTTAACCCTGTCCAGGGTTTCATGGAAGGTTTATTAAAAAGTACTTTCTTTTTGTGATCATAAAATAACGTTTTTACGAGGTCTGTCCAGAAAGTATCCAGCCATGTAATATGAAAAATAGAGACATTTATTGAACAAGATGCAAGAAACATTGTATATAGGACAATGATGCCTCAGTCCCCTTCAAAGTAGACATCTTGGGACCTCACACAGTTCTCCCAGCGTCTCTTAACCCAACCCATACACGTTCAACATTTTCAGGTGTTCTGCTTGTTGCAGGCCTTCTAGAATGTGGATCACTTTCAACAGATTCTCGACCATCTTTGAAGCATTTGTACCATACTTTCATTTGCGCTGCACTCATTACATAGTCCCTAAAAGCCTTCTGAATCATCCAAATAGTTTCCACGGAGGAATGCTCAAGCTTAACACAAAATTCGATGCAGAGTTGTTGCTCTACTAGCTCAGTCATTTTGAATGCTATGGCCACATGTACACATACTCGCTCAACAGCATCTAGTGCCCCACTGACTAGTACAGTGAAGGCATCGTTGTTCACATATGCGCATTACAGTCCACTCTTCTTGGCTGCCAGATTATATCCATGTCATGCAAACCATTTTGGTTATATTAACAATGGATGGATACTTTCCAGACAGGCCTGTATATGATAAAACATTCAGAGTAAAAAAGATACACAGTGAAAATAAGTCTCAAGTCTCTTTTCCTAAAAGCACCCCTCTGCCAGTTTCTCGAGCAACCCTTTAGATATTCAATGCATGGGCAAATATTTGTAAACATTCCCTCTTTTTCTTTTGGAACCAATAGAAGCATCATATACACATTATTTTGCCATTGCTTTCTAAAAAATATATTTAAAGACTTTAAGTATATTTAATTAATGTAGTTTTAGTACAGGGAAATTA
>NW_012144966.1:11536265-11626674 GCF_000956105.1 Propithecus coquereli
AAAAAAAAAAAAAAAACTAGGCAGTGGGAATATGTGAAACAAGGAAGTCTATACCGGCCTTCTCACCCTTCAATCTGTTTACTGCTCTATCTCAACCTTTTCAGAGAAATCTCTTCTAAAATAGCAACCACCACCACCACTGCTATCACCACAGCGCTTAGCCCTCACTATGCATCAGACATGGTATAAGCATTTCACAGGCAACTCATTTAATCCTCACATCAGCTAGGTAACCTAACTGTCTTTAATTTTAAGGTGAGGAACCTGAGGAAGTGAGGCTAAGCAACCTTTTCAAGACCACACATCTAGTAGATATTGCAGCATGAGCCTGAACCAATTGATACCAGATCCTATGCTTTTAAACCCTGGATTATACCACATCTCCACAGCCTCACTTGAACAAAAATCCAGGTTTCCCCTGAAAACATTTGCTCTCATTATGTCCTTCTAAGTGATGGTTGATCATTTTCCAATATGGCAGGTAGAAAAGGTTGGAATTCAAAGCTGGAGGTTGAGCAATGACTTTGGAGGCTGTTTCAGAAGTTTAGGGAGCCATGTAAAATGTCTGAAGTAGACTAGAGTAATTGGGATGGAGAGGACACAATGTGTTTCTGAAATATGTAGGGGAAAAAATGGGCCAGATTTAATAGTTGAATGGAGGCAGAAGGGAGAAAAGGAATTCAAAGATGACTTATATTTTCAACTTGGTTGGCTGACCAGGTAGATGATGTTGTCATCAACTAAGAGACAATTTAGAAAGATAAGCTGGATTTCAAAGAGAGAAGAAGCTGAGTTTCATTTTTGACTGGAAATAATAAGCAGTTGTATTATAGGCAGTTTTATCGACTCTGAAACCAAGAGATTCACACAGGAGAATTGAATTTGGGAATTCATTAGGGCATAGGTGTAAGCTGAAATTTTTTAAGTGAGTGAGATCAACTGGTGAAAGTATGAAGCATGAGAAGAGCTATGGGACGAGACAGAACTTTGGTGAACATTCAAAATATAGGTGGCTCATTTCAAAACGGACAGAGGAAAAAACAATAGAAGAAACTGCAGAGTCCAGTGTCAATAAAAGCAAAGTGACCAATAGAATCAAATGTAACTAGATTCAGCAATTTAGTCAATAGGAAAATCAATGGGAAAGTACCCTTTAGATGGCAATGATGAGGTCATTGGTGATTTTAATAAGAATAATTGCAGTACAGTGGAGTGGAATATAGATTATAGTCAGATGAACTCTGAATGAGAAGCAATACTGAGGAAGCAGCCTGGATTACTCTTTTAAGAAGTCTGGGAAAGAAACAATTGAATTGTAATTGAGGAGAATGTGAAATCTGGAGATTTGCTTGAAATAGGAAAGACTGGAGAATGTTTAGTGGCTGAAGGCGAAGGAACTAGCATAAACATCAATGAAAGAGACCATCTGTTCTCATAGAAGACACAAAGGAAAAATCTCAAAGACACAAGTGGTATGGGGAAGCTGGCTTTATCTTTTAAGACTGAAGAAAAAGATGTATTGATGGACACAAGGTAGACAAATTTGTATAGAGATAGAATTGGAAAATTGAGGGATAGTTGAGGAATTTACCCTTAGTGCCCTTGATTTTCATAATAAAATAGATAAATTTATCTACTGGGATGAAGGAGCTGGCATGCTGTCAGATGCTTGAGAGGAGCAGTAAAAAGAATGTTGGAATGATATATTTATGACTAAGAATATATAAAAATAATTTATTGGCAGCTCTGAGTACCTACTTGACAACAGAAATTTTTAATTTCTTGTGATGCCAATTCATATTGTTGTTATCTTTTCTTGGTGCAGAAGAGAAGGTAGAGTTTGATCATATTGACTTTATGTTGATCTGAAAGCTAAAGATGTAAGGAAATTTAGCATATCTGCAAGATAATAATTAAGATGATAAACAATTTTAGTTAAGGTTACATAAGGGAAAACATGAACAATGGAGATAATAAGCTAGAAGAAAATAAAAATATCAAGGAAGTTGATCTCTATGAGATGGAAGAGTGATGGAGTGGAAGTTTGAGGATAAGGGTTGCAGTAAGAGAGTGAGGTGGAATAATTCTTAGTGATAACAGGATTCAGAGTTTGGTGATGGGTATAAGTAAATCTAAGTGGATTAGCAGTGAAGGTCACTGGATAAGAAAGGTTCAGAGATTTGGAGGCTAGTTTAAATGATGGATTATTAAAAGAAACTGACTTTTCATAGATTACCGTGGTATAGGAGGAAGATTCTGTGTCAGAGGACTGTCAGTGGCAGGGAGGCCAATAATGAAGACATAGCCCAATGGCATGAGTATAGAAAGTCAATGAACAGTTTTGCCTGTGAATAGAGGTGTAATCGAATGACAAGGTGAGAATGTTCAAGATGAATTGTTTGATAAAATAAGCAATTCACTGGAGAAAATTATGTGGATATAGATATGGATAGATATATATACAGTAGTGTGATGACCATAGTAATTTTAACAAACATATTTAAACTTATAATATATTTTCCATCAACACTGATAATTCATTAACCTCTTTAACATTCCCTCCCAACTAAGAATTTGAGTATGCTTTTACTTCTTCCTTGTTGTTCACCACCAGACTGTGGTTAATTTTTTTGTTATATTGTGACACTACTTTTTAAGTGTCCTTCCTTACTAGTGCTGGTTTTAAAATACATCCAAGTCTAATTTCTCTTCCCTTGAATTTGGCCTGGTCTTAGTGACTTGCTTCTAGTAAATAAAAGGTGGTGGAAGTTAAGCTTTATGACTTATGAGACCAGGTCACAAAAGAAGATACAGCATCCACCTGGTTTTCTTTTCCTTGGGATGGTGGCACTTAGAATCTAACTGTCATGCTGTAAGGAAGTCCAAACCATGAAGAGAGGCTATATGAAATGTTTCAGGCAACAGTTTCAGCTGAGGTCCCAATTTTTAGCTAGAATCAACTCCAAAATATGAGTGAGGAAGCCATTGAGATGACTCCAACTCCAGTTGTCACTTGACTGCAATCACATTAGAGACCCTAAGTGAGAACCACCTGCTGAGCTGAGCCAATTCCATAACCGTTATAGATATTAATAATAAAAATAAATAACTATTCTACACAATTAAGTGTGGGGTAGTTTGTTTTGTAGCTATAATCAGAACACTCAACAACTGAATTAAGCTTCACCGCTATATTATCAGTAATTATTTAGATGTAACTATGTATTTTATTCATTTATTTGATTGTTTATCCATCCCATATTATTCTTTCCCTTGTGTTCTTTGCTCATTCTGCTGGAATATGTAGTGGAGGGGTTTTTTCCTCCCAGAATGAACTCTGGGTTGCATGTCTAAAACGATATTTGAATGGTAGTTTGACTTATAAAATCCTAGATTCAAATTCTTTTCTCTCTTCTTTTTCTAGCATATAGTTTTACAGATGAGAGTTCTGATTCCTTTGCCATTCTTGCTCCAGGAGAGTTGACACGTTTCCTATTTGTTTCCCATGGTATTTTTTAATCCTTGGCCTTTGGAAATTTCCATGAGACAACGTATACATATTCCCAGATCTTTTCATAGCTAGCACTTTCTTGCCATTCAGATCTTATAGCAAATGTCAGCTCCTCAGAGACACCCTCACCGATACCCCAGTATAAAGTAGCTCCACGTGTTCACTGTTTATCTCATTACCCATAATGCTTTCTTCAGGAATTTATCACTTTTTTATTTTTATTTATCCATTTATTTTATCTCTTCTCTTTAGAATTTAAGATTCATGGAGGGAGAATCAGATCTTCTGTATTTATGGTTGTATTTCTAATGCCTGGAATAGTGCCTGGCATACAGTAGATATTGAATAAAATATTTGATAAGGAATGAGTGAATAAATGTATTTGCTTGTATTCCATTTTACTAGTAGATACCCAGTATGCTTTTTTATCTGAAAACTTGAATCTTTTTCAGGTCACCTTTTAAAAGACTATCTTTTGATTGTTTACTTTTCTCATTCCTCTTCTCTCCTAGAATATGAATATTGGATACTCTTCCCCATATCTCCTAAATGTCATTCTTCATATTTCTTATTTCTTTTATATATTATGTATGGAGAGAGGGAAAAAAATATTTTCTTGACTTTACCTTCTTTGGCAATATCCTTTCACTTAGGCCTTCTATTATTTTTTAAATCTTTGCAAATATGCTTTATTTCCAAGAACCATTTTTTTGTTTGTTATTTTGCATTGTATCTTCTTTGTTTTGTTTTTGTGGATTCAGTGTCTTTTCAGTGTCTGAAATTACTAAAAGAATTGAAGTTCTTTTTTTCCATATATCTCTGCTTCCTCCAATTGTTCATCTTTAGCTTTCTCTTTTATATTATTTTTCTTTCTTAAATCTCTGGTGATCTTTGTTTCCTGTGAAATGATAGGTAAAGGAATAGATTGATTAATTTAATTATCTGGGTTTTATTGCCTTTAAAGTTGTGTATCAAACATATTTAAACAACATTGATAATTTATTAACCCTTATAACTTTCCTCCTAAATAAGACAAGTGTTTGAGTATGCTTTTACATTTTCCAGCACTGCCATAAATTCTTCTTTCATACGTCTTTTCTATCATTTCAGTGGGATGTTGTGGATGTGAGTAAAACATGTGCCAAGTCAACCATCTTTATCTAGACACTACAACTTCCAGACTTGCACTTACATCTCCTATTCACTCTGCCTATGTCTGTCCTAAACTTAACGCAATCTGGCTTCTCTCCCCAGCAGTCTGCTGAGACTGCTAGCCCTACTATCCCCATGGACTGATTAATCATCAAAACCTCTGTCCATTTGCTGCTCTCCAAACAATTTTAGTTAAGGTTACGTAAGGGAAAGCATGAACAATGGAGATAATAAGCTAGAAGAAAATAAAAATATCAAGGAAGTTGATCTCTATGAGATGGAAGAGTGATGGAGTGGAAGTTTGAGGATAAGGGTTGCAGTAAGAGAGTGAGGTGGAATAATTCTTAGTGATAACAGGATTCAGAGTTTGGTGATGGGTATAAGTAAATCTAAGTGGATTAGCAGTGAAGGTCACTGGATAAGAAAGGTTCAGAGATTTGGAGGCTAGTTTAAATGATGGATTATTAAAAGAAACTGACTTTTCATAGATTACCGTGGTATAGGAGGAAGATTCTGTGTCAGAGGACTGTCAGTGGCAGGGAGGCCAATAATGAAGACATAGCCCAATGGCATGAGTATAGAAAGTCAATGAACAGTTTTGCCTGTGAATAGAGGTGTAATCGAATGACAAGGTGAGAATGTTCAAGATGAATTGTTTGATAAAATAAGCAATTCACTGGAGAAAATTATGTGGATATAGATATGGATAGATATATATACAGTAGTGTGATGACCATAGTAATTTTAACAAACATATTTAAACTTATAATATATTTTCCATCAACACTGATAATTCATTAACCTCTTTAACATTCCCTCCCAACTAAGAATTTGAGTATGCTTTTACTTCTTCCTTGTTGTTCACCACCAGACTGTGGTTAATTTTTTTGTTATATTGTGACACTACTTTTTAAGTGTCCTTCCTTACTAGTGCTGGTTTTAAAATACATCCAAGTCTAATTTCTCTTCCCTTGAATTTGGCCTGGTCTTAGTGACTTGCTTCTAGTAAATAAAAGGTGGTGGAAGTTAAGCTTTATGACTTATGAGACCAGGTCACAAAAGAAGATACAGCATCCACCTGGTTTTCTTTTCCTTGGGATGGTGGCACTTAGAATCTAACTGTCATGCTGTAAGGAAGTCCAAACCATGAAGAGAGGCTATATGAAATGTTTCAGGCAACAGTTTCAGCTGAGGTCCCAATTTTTAGCTAGAATCAACTCCAAAATATGAGTGAGGAAGCCATTGAGATGACTCCAACTCCAGTTGTCACTTGACTGCAATCACATTAGAGACCCTAAGTGAGAACCACCTGCTGAGCTGAGCCAATTCCATAACCGTTATAGATATTAATAATAAAAATAAATAACTATTCTACACAATTAAGTGTGGGGTAGTTTGTTTTGTAGCTATAATCAGAACACTCAACAACTGAATTAAGCTTCACCGCTATATTATCAGTAATTATTTAGATGTAACTATGTATTTTATTCATTTATTTGATTGTTTATCCATCCCATATTATTCTTTCCCTTGTGTTCTTTGCTCATTCTGCTGGAATATGTAGTGGAGGGGTTTTTTCCTCCCAGAATGAACTCTGGGTTGCATGTCTAAAACGATATTTGAATGGTAGTTTGACTTATAAAATCCTAGATTCAAATTCTTTTCTCTCTTCTTTTTCTAGCATATAGTTTTACAGATGAGAGTTCTGATTCCTTTGCCATTCTTGCTCCAGGAGAGTTGACACGTTTCCTATTTGTTTCCCATGGTATTTTTTAATCCTTGGCCTTTGGAAATTTCCATGAGACAATGTATACATATTCCCAGATCTTTTCATAGCTAGCACTTTCTTGCCATTCAGATCTTATAGCAAATGTCAGCTCCTCAGAGACACCCTCACTGATACCCCAGTATAAAGTAGCTCCACGTGTTCACTGTTTATCTCATTACCCATAATGCTTTCTTCAGGAATTTATCACTTTTTTATTTTTATTTATCCATTTATTTTATCTCTTCTCTTTAGAATTTAAGATTCATGGAGGGAGAATCAGATCTTCTGTATTTATGGTTGTATTTCTAATGCCTGGAATAGTGCCTGGCATACAGTAGATATTGAATAAAATATTTGATAAGGAATGAGTGAATAAATGTATTTGCTTGTATTCCATTTTACTAGTAGATACCCAGTATGCTTTTTTATCTGAAAACTTGAATCTTTTTCAGGTCACCTTTTAAAAGACTATCTTTTGATTGTTTACTTTTCTCATTCCTCTTCTCTCCTAGAATATGAATATTGGATACTCTTCCCCATATCTCCTAAATGTCATTCTTCATATTTCTTATTTCTTTTATATATTATGTATGGAGAGAGGGAAAAAAATATTTTCTTGACTTTACCTTCTTTGGCAATATCCTTTCACTTAGGCCTTCTATTATTTTTTAAATCTTTGCAAATATGCTTTATTTCCAAGAACCATTTTTTTGTTTGTTATTTTGCATTGTATCTTCTTTGTTTTGTTTTTGTGGATTCAGTGTCTTTTCAGTGTCTGAAATTACTAAAAGAATTGAAGTTCTTTTTTTCCATATATCTCTGCTTCCTCCAATTGTTCATCTTTAGCTTTCTCTTTTATATTATTTTTCTTTCTTAAATCTCTGGTGATCTTTGTTTCCTGTGAAATGATAGGTAAAGGAATAGATTGATTATTTAATTATCTGGGTTTTATTGCCTTTAAAGTTGTGTATCAAACATATTTAAACAACATTGATAATTTATTAACCCTTATAACTTTCCTCCTAAATAAGACAAGTGTTTGAGTATGCTTTTACATTTTCCAGCACTGCCATAAATTCTTCTTTCATACGTCTTTTCTATCATTTCAGTGGGATGTTGTGGATGTGAGTAAAACATGTGCCAAGTCAACCATCTTTATCTAGACACTACAACTTCCAGACTTGCACTTACATCTCCTATTCACTCTGCCTATGTCTGTCCTAAACTTAACGCAATCTGGCTTCTCTCCCCAGAAGTCTGCTGAGACTGCTAGCCCTACTATCCCCATGGACTGATTAATCATCAAAACCTCTGTCCATTTGCTGCTCTCCAGTTAGTGTTCAACACTACTGATCCTTTCCTACTTTTAAGGTTCTTCTCTCTCTAGGATTTTGTGACAACATTTTGTTTTGATTTTTTCTCCTAGTCATTCTTTCTCAATTTTGCTGACTTCTGCACACTATTTAATTCTTTCATACCACTATGGAAAAGTCCAAATCCCTTTGATAGATGAGTCATTGAACCTATTTATTCACTGATCTGCATAAACCCTGCCCGTTCAGTATGGTGACTTTATAGTCCCCAAGCCTTCCATGCTTACTTTAGACTCTGAGCATTTGTTTATATTATGCATCCTATAAAGAATAGTTGCCACCTTCACTATCTTTCCTAACGTTATCTATCCTTCAGAAAGGAGCCCAATTCTTCATCCTCTATGAAGCATCCCCTGACAATCCCAAAACTGTTTCTTGTTTCTTCTTTTGGCTTCTCCAGTTGAATGGTCATTTTTGGTTTACCATGAACTCCCATTTATCATTAATTACCTCTAAACTTATATTCTATTTCTGTGCATAATTTCTTCAAGAGCAGAGTTTGTGTCTTACATTTTCAAAATCTCTTTCCTCCGTACATACTCTAGTAATATGAACATAGAAAACACTAACATTTCCACTGAATTAATAAACAAGAAACCAGTGATATATAACCAGTGATAATTCTTTCTTGGCTAGGACAAAAGAGGTGAAAATTTGGGAGTTAAGGGTTAGGTCCACCTTTGAATAGCTACAGGTGAAAAATGTCACAGTATTTTAATAATGACCTAATGGGAAAGCACATTAGCCTGGTTAACAGAGTTTCAAACAGCATCTGGGTGTTTTCTTTGTGTTTTGTGTTTTGGGGATTTTTTTAGGTTCTCGCTTCACTGTGGAGCATTGGAGTACCAAAAAGCCCCTTATCTGGCACAGTTGATTCCAAGAGAGATGCTATGACCTTTGACTTAATGAGGATTTCATAGCTTCTTATGAAAATTGTATAGAAAAGGAAAACACCTGTTAGGTCAGCTACTTCATATAAGGATGTTTCCACACCTGCTCTCCAGCAGATGAGGTGCTGTGAAAACCCATTGATTCTGAAATATAATAATATTTAAAAGATATAATATATAATATAAATATAATAATATTTAAATATAATAATATTTAAAAGCATCAAGATTTTTAAAAGAAACTTATTGTTTTAAAAAATTTTGTTTTCTCAGCTCACAAAACAAAGATCCCTTTGCAAAATAGCTCTCTAATTTATCTGATTTATCTATTTTTCACATATACATCTTGTTACAATTTTAAAATCTTAAAAGTGTGTATAGATAATCATGTTAGATACTAAATGAAGAAAAACTCATATAATTTCCAGAAAATATCTCTATAAAAAGTAAAATTATATTGTCATGGAACTGAATCTGGATTTTCAAGCTTTCTGCGATTCTATGACCCAGGTATCAGAAAAGTCTGGCTGAACATCTGGTTTGGAATTTGAACATATGTAGTTAAATGTGCCTAGTGGACTTTATGCAATGAAGTGTGGGTTTTAAAAAGAAATTGCCATTTTCCAAACAACTTTTTCTATTTAATAATTTTTCCTTATTCATTCTGTAGAATTGTTAAAAAAAATGTTTTCAGTGAAAGAAAGTGTGTGTCGGAGTCTTCACGGAGTTTGCATAATGGTATTTGTTCTTGTTTATGTTCATGAAATTTCCTTACACGTTCATTACCAAGAATAAATAATTCAGAGAGGTTGTCACAAATTCTGTGAAAGAATATCTTTTTCTTTCTGCAATTATAACAACTGAGGAGAAATGTCATTCACTAGCAAGGTGATATTACAGTGACTTACAGTAAGATATCATGATGCAAATATTTGTTGCTGCCTCAGTTCTTTGGAATGAGATGAATGTAATTTAGGCTGCCTTGAAGCTGACCTTTCTGAAGTTTAGTTAACAATATTAATATTGAAGCCCTATTTTCATCCTGTGCTATCAGGAAATAAAGTGTTCAATATTTGCTTTAGTTGTCTAAAAAATTTGGGTAAGGCTTTAAGCACCAAACTTGACTTCAGTAATTAATTTTTTCTAGATTTTTCAAAGTATTTCTAATCATGGCTTTCGTTCAGCAGAAAACACTAAATAAAATTTAAATTTATTTTTCATGATTCAGTGCCATCGATGTAAATAATAGTCAGTGTAATCATAGTATTTGTCATCTAAAACGAGTGGGCAAAGTATGACCTGGGGCTAAATCTGGCCCACTGCTGGTTTTTGTAAATAAAGTTTTATTGGAATACAGCCAAGCCTAGTCATTTACATTTGCCTAATGCTGTTTGTACTCTATCCCAGCAAAGTTGAATAGTTGTGACAGAGACTGCATGTCCTAACTCCCGAAATACTTACTATCATGATCTCTATAGAAAAGTTTGCCAAGCCCTGACCTACAACATGATTCTCTTTTACTATTCCCTTAATACTAGGTGGTCCCTGGAAGTCAGTTTTGTTGGGCTGAACCCAGAAGCTGGTGAGAGGTACCATGGGAACTTTCCCTTTACACTGGCTCCACCCCTTTAAGGGCCCACCCAAACCTGCCCATAAAAGCCCTAGATGGTTGCCATTTCTGGGCTGATGCCATTTTGGACTCAGCCCGCCTGTACACAGACGTGAAAATAAAATTCTTTTCGTCTATCCCGGCCTCCTGTGTTCCTCTCTTGGCGTTTCTAACAAGTTTTGGTCATTTCCTTTTTTATACCTCCATTTATAATTCAAAAGAAACTGCTTCTAAGTATCTCTCATTTATATTCCAAATATTTAAATGTTTTTAAAACTTTCCCACTTCTATTTCCACTGTCAGCATTCTAGTCAATGCTTCATCATCTTCAACTACTGTACTATTGTAATAGCCATCTCACTGATTTTCCTGCAGCCACTCTTGCCCCAGGTAAATCCATTCTTCATTCCGCAGCCAACCTAATGTTTTTAAAATACAGGTTTCATTATCTTGCTTTGATACAAAAAGCTCTTCAGTAACTTTCCTGTGTTTGTTAGGATACAAATGGAATCCACAACACCTTGCATCTATCGGTCATACAACTTTCCATATTATCTAAACCCAGCCTACTTCTCCAGCTCGTTTCATCTTATTACTCACCTTACAGTGGTATTTTTTTGGTTGTTGTTTCCTCAGGTTCTGCCTAGCTCAGGGCCTTTGCACAAGCTGTATCTTCTGAGTGAAACATTTTTGTGCCCTCTAACTACACTCATCTTCTAAAACATTAGTTTTGGAACATCTATACATCCTTCAAATCTCGGATAAATCTCTCTTTCCTGAGGAAAGCTTTTTTATATCTTAAACTTTTATAGATCCTATAATTTTCCGTCCTACTATTTACCACAATATGAAAATTTTTGCATAGTATTTACATTAGAATGTGCCTCTTGCCCTAGATGTTAAACTTCAGAAGGGCGAGAACCAAGTCTGTTTTTATCATTGTTTTTTCTTTAGTACCTGGCAGATAGTAGGGCCCTAATAAAATATCTGCTGGCTGCATTCAGGTTCCAGCAGTGCCCTCTGCAGTTGTGTTGATGCGTTGCCCTCAGGGGTGAAGCATCTTGATTCACTTGACTCCTTTCCATGGATTTGTGTCTTCTATCTTGCCGAGGCCTATGGAAACTGGCATTTAAATTTAACATAGTGTAGCAGTACCTTAAAAAAAAGGATAAATAGGGAGGTTAATGACTACACGAGAGTCACTTCTGTGAGTAAAATCCGTTAACATTAGGAGGTTTATTTGCAACTCCTTTGGGGATTACTTACAGTACCTTTTTCCTTAGAGGTTCTCCGGTGATTTCTCTATTGCTGAGTATTTTGGTCAAGAGACATCCAGATGAACCTTGTGCTATTTTATTAATAATATTATGTCATACATCACCTATTGCCTACTTAATCCAAAGGGAAATGTAGAGATTTCTCACATCTTTTCATAATGTCTCTGAAAGAGAGAAGCCCCCTCCACAGACTCATTTCCAAAGGCAGGCATTTCTGAGAAGATATATGAACCTTGATGGTGTTGTGTGTTTCTATAGCAGATGAGGGAGTCAAAACACGTGTCTGCATGGTCCCTTGATAATTAGAAGGACACAGAACACAGGTTTTTCTATCATGCCCTCATCTTACTGTGGAAACCAAAAAATTAGAATAATAAAGCTTAGAAGGGATCAGAAGAGATTATTTAATCAGTCTTTCTACCTTGAGACATTTGTACTTAAACCAATAGCAAAAATCCATAGAATACTGTCAGACTGAGGCCAGAAAGAGGAAAAGAAACTATGCTCTAGGCAAATAAAATATCAGCAACTAAAATGCTATATTTTCATTTTATTCACATTTACTATATCTTCACATATATTTCATAAGCAGAGAATCATCTGGCAACAATTTTTAATGAAATGCCCATTTTACCAAAAAAAAAATGACCTAAACTCTGAGACAGAAAAGTAGTCTGCCCCATTTTCCGTCTTTTTACAATTCTATATTGAGGATTTTACACTGTCCCTTGATAATCTATCTTAGAGAATATCCCCCTAAAGCTACAGCATTCTTCCTTATGTCTAACATAATCTGTCTGGTTATAATTTAATCCCATCCTTCTACCCTCAGCAGAGAGGAGAGCAGCTGGCAACATCCTCTATCCTAATAATCTTTCACATAATTACAGATGGTCAGTTACCAACCCTTAGCTTTTTTTGTCTACACAAAATCAGCTCAGCATTTTTTTAAACCTCTCTCCACAAGGCATTTGTTCTTTGATATTTTCCCAGGCTACACTTGTCTGTTATGGATATTCTTCATATTGTTTTATTTTTCTTGGTATTTCTTTTTGCTCAATATGCGATGTTTTGAAAAACAACCTTTTGCACACTGGAAAAAGCTGAGACAAATTTTCAAATGGCAGTACTAGGTATAAAAAGCCTACTTCAAAGGTATGGGGTCTAAAGGTCAGCCTAATAGCATTGATAACTAAGGCAGAACCAAAGAAAATTTAGCCTTGTTTTGGCAAGGGATTGCTCATTTGTTTACAATGTAATTTACTGAAATTTTTACTCAGTACTAATAGTGAAGGTAAGAAAGTAGAGTGGGTGATTGTCACCCATTCTTTCATAGAGCTTTGGCAAGGAGGGAAGGATGGAGAAGTGAAAATTGTTTTAAAGAAGCTTGAGCAGAGCTTATGGGAAAATGACAGGTAGAAAATAAGAAAGAAAGGGGAGAAAGTGGGTAACTGATGAAATGGATTCCTAAAAATGACAAGAGGGAGACAAGTGAGGTACGAAGATGGAATTTAACTAGCCTAGGCTTCTTTTTCACAAGCAAAATTCTACTGTGTTGCTATAACTGTATAATACTATTTAATTTTGCATTGTAGTCTCTGATTTTATAAGTAGTTCATTTAGATTGCTAATTTCCTGGCAATCTTTTTGGGAAAAAAGCACAACTCCTTATTTTTTCATCTTGAAGTAATTATTTACTACATTTTTATGGCAATGTCTCTTAGATAATATCTGGACTGAATAAAATAGACTCTTTTCCCCTCTTGAATCCTTTGGTTAGCTTAGGCTTTAAGCTACTTTTTATTTTATTTTTGAGCTTATTTAAACTGTTCTACATTTAAATCATTGTATTATTTTAATTGCATTATCACTCATTTTTAAATCATAGATGGTCTAATTAGTTTCTAAGTATAATTTTCCCTTTCTGAACCTTTGTAATTTTCTTCATGATTTGTCTTGTTATAGCTTCTATTTCTTCGCAATCCATGATCTTCTTTTTTAGAACAATCAGACGTCCCATAAACCTACCAAAATAGTCAAAACAACAACCCCAGATTCCCCCAATTTTTAGTTCCCCTGAAATGCAACCTGCCATGTGAACAACTGTGTTTGGTGGCCTCTTCCCGGAGGGGTTCTCTTTTATGGGTGATATCAAAGCAGAGGATGCGATTTAGAATAGACCAAAAGCAAATCCATTTTCTTAAGCTGGATTTTAATTAGTCAAATGGGACATGTTAATGTTCTTCATTCGAGGTTCCAGGAGAAGGGAACCAAAACACTGAGGAACTTAGCAGGCATAGAATCCGACTGGGAATCTCTTAACTTCTTTAGAAATGTGAGATGGCATGCCCTTTCATTTTTTATTTTTTTCAACAAAAGTATTATAAAAGAAAAAAAAAGATTGTGAGAGGCTAAATGTTACCCAAGAATATAGTAGCATATGCACCACAAAGCTGCTAAAGGCTGAAGTACCAGGCTTAGCAGCATTTCTTTGCAGCACAGTTGCTTATCAATGAAGCGTGTATGCAGTCTAATTAACATAATTGGAACAACTATAATTATGCTATCATTTTGTTTACTTTAGCACATTCTGTTGAGGTATATGGGTAGCAATATTTGCTATTGAAATATTGCCCCCTTGCTGCATGCTGGTTGTTTAATCATCCTGTTTATTCTACCTTCCTTGTGGTGCTGCCCTGCTACTCAAAGGTGAGGAAAGTGTTAAGTCCTTGTAGCCAGGAAAGTAGAAGAAGAGAAAAACAATGAAACTAATCAGGAGCTCACAGCCACAAAGCTCCAAGAGTGGGCAGTTTTGCAAAAGCACAATGGGAAAATAATACTTCCCAGTTCAGAGCATTCAATCTAATAAAATGATGAAGGAAATTGATTTCAAACAGAATGTATTCATCATACGTGGTTTGCCCCTATGTTTTAAGCAATTGAAACAAGTTCTATCCTATTTTGAAAAACTGAGAATAAAGTCATAAAGGCTCAGTGGGGCTTATTCTAAGATATCCATTACTAAAATGGGACCAAAAGATTTTATTTGCTTTGACCTTTTAAGTGAGACTACAGTGAGGAGGGGAAAATGATACTCAATATGTCTGCTCCTAGCTCTTGCATTTAGACGCACTAAACATTTTTTTTTTCCTGATGTCTCAGCAGAACCAGGCAGGAGATAAGAACTTCACAGGCCATCAGGCCCTTGTACGATCTCTCCTTTCCTGCATCTTCAAAGGGAGGCAGAGAGCAGAGGGCTTGATTTTCAGAATCAGCTTACTTGGCTGTTCTACGGCACAGAAGAGGTTACACAGGTGTTTCAGGCCTTTGAAGCTTTCTTTTTTCTCATGTTGTTTCCAAAGAGAAGGTGTGGGCTAAAGCATTCCCGATGGTTCCTACCAGAGGCGTCAAGCCAAGGCAAGCAGATGTCGGTGTCGCATTCACAGCCAATGAGTGTAATATCTGAGTTTTCATAACTACTCTTCTAAAGAGCATAAACAGAACACAGTATAAAGATCAATAAAACAGGGGGAGACATGCTCAGTGCCCTCTCATCCCACTGAGTTCACTGAATGACTTCACATCTTCCTGCCTACATTTCCTGAGCTCCCTGTTAGACACCAAAAGTCGCTGAAAGAGCTGTTAATGTGTACGCTCCACCTTAAAGGTACATCACATGTTCCTCACTGAGGTTCAGTATATGGATCTTAATCATCCACCAGATGTTTTTATTTACTAGTTGTTATTTAAAATAGCTTGTAGGGTTTTCTGATTTCATTCTGATTTCATTCCATTTGGAAGTCTTTAAATGCATGCAACACATGGATTCCCGCAGCAGAGATGCAGTGGCAGTAATCAGGGTTATGAAAATGTTTTGTGGAACCCACACAGGATTGGTCAACTGCATGAACATGTTGATCACTATTTTACCCAAATCTTAAGAAATGAATAAAATGGGAACGTTTTGATGGAAGGTGAGTACAGCGGATACTGTCAGTACCTGGTCAAGATCCCCTTTTCCTGGCCAGTATACCTACCCTCCAGTTACTGTGAATGTTGCTGGTTAATACTTAACAGTTGTCTTCATTTCTGGAGAATTTCTCTAAGCAGAACTAACAAAAGTGTTACTCCCTGAAGGTTTTACACGCACACACACACACACACACACACACACACACACATACACGCCAGGACAAGCCCACTGCCAATAACTGAGTAGCAGGGCAGTATGAAGGGCCAGTCCCCTTAACTGCGGGGCAAGTCATATCCTAGAACTCCTCCTGGGATTGGCAGGAAGCTGGACACTAGCTGGAATGACATTCTTGTTTAAATTCTTCCCCTACCCCTATCCTGCTTCTCTCACAGTATTTCTCTTAAGAATACTTCCTGATACACCCCAATTCCTGCTCTGCTTCTTGGAAACTCAACCTAAGACAGTAGGGCTACCTAAATAATTTATACCATTAGCACTGAGGTTATAAATCAATCAAAATATGGCATGTATGCTGAAGAGAGAACAGATGACACAGAGCAGTAAATACACAGAGCTAAAAGACACTGCCTGGCACTGAGTAGCAATTCTATTATTATTATTATTATTTTTTAATTTCAGCATATTATGGGGGTACAGATGTTTAGGTTACGTATGTTGCCCTTGCCCCCCCTACCCCCCTAAGTCCGAGTTTCAAATATGTCCATCCTTCAGGTGGTGCGCATTGCACTCTTTGTGTATGTAAATACCCGTCCCCTCCTCCCTCCTCCCCCTCCCCCCTTTTTTTTAAATGGAGGAATAAATAAATAAACAAAAATTAGTTGAAGACTTGCTATGATTATCTTGAGAGGCAAAAATGTGGTCATTAGGATCCCAGGCTTTGCTGTAGACATCTGGATTCAAATCCAGGTGCCTCCATTGTCTGGTATCTGACCCTGGACACATCCTTGAATTTCTTTGCCCCTTAGTTTTCTCATCCATAAAATGAGGATAATAATAGTATCTACTTCACAGGGTTATTATAAGTGTTAAATGAATTGAAGAATCTAAATTTTGGAATATTGTATATTATAAATTAAGTACTTAAAGTTAGCTTTTACCAATATCATACATGTCACAGGAACAGCAATATCTTTGTCAACAACCATTGTGAATATTGCATGAGGTACACTCCAAAGACTCCAAAATGACAAAGTATCCTTCTCTGCTCTGAATCTTGAGGAGGCTCACTGAGATTGTACGTAATCGGTTCAGAAAGCAGCTACAGGCTTCACAGGACTCAGCAGAATTTTATTCATTTATTTGACAAACAATATGCATCAGGAACTATTCTGGACACCGTTCATACAACAATGAACCAACCAGGTACCTGAATTCATGGAACTTATATTCTAATAGTGGAGAAAGACAATGAGCAAATGAAAATGAGTTTGCCTCAGATAAAGATAAGAGCTATGAAATTAGACAGTAATGATCTAGAACAATGTTGTCCGATAGAACTTTCTGGATGATGGGAATGCTCTGTCTGAACTGCCTTGGTGGCCCTTAGCCACACATAGATACCAAACACTTGAAATGTGGCTAATGTGACAGAAATAATTACTGATTTTATTAAATTTAAAAACTACATGTAAATTTGAATTTACAAAAAGATAAGCAAGAGTACAGAAGCAGACCCACACGTTCATGGCCATTGGAATTATGACAAAATGGCACTACTTGGAGAATACTTTTGAATGAGGAATGGATGGATTTTTCAAGAAATGGTACTGGGTCATTTGAATATAAAATTAAAACACAAAATTAAACTTGGCCTCTACCTCATCATACAAATAAACCAGTTCTAAAGATTGTATATCCAAATGTTAAAGGCAGACCAATAACACATCTAGAGGATAACATAGGAGACTATCTTTGCTACTTTGGCATTTGTAAAGATTTCATAAACAGGACTTACAAATCACTTAGATATAAAGGAAAATATTGATAAACTGAAGTTCATTAAATTAAGAAACTTCATTCATCAAGATACCACTATGAGATTTTTTTAAAGTAAGCCAGAGAGCATGAGAAGATATTTGCAATAAATATAATTGACAAAACGCTTGCATCCAGAATATATAAAGTATACCTACAAATCATGAGAAAAAGAGAACTTAACAGAAAGCACGGGCAAGACTCAAACAAGCACATCACAAAGGGGATAACCAATTAGTCAATAAACATGAAAAGATGCTCAATCTCATTCATAATCAACTAAATGCAAATAAAATGAAACATGAACTACCACTACACTTCCACCAGAATGGCTGAAAGTAAGAAGACCAATAATACCAAATATTGGTGGGGATATGGAGCAACTGGACTCTTATATAAAGTTGTTGGAAATGTCAATTAGCATAATCCATTTTGGAAACCATTTTCGTACCCTCTACCCCAGCAATTCCACTCTTGAATATATACTTGATAGAAATGTAAAAAATGTGCTCTAAAATATGTATACAGTAATATTCACAGCAGCACCAGTTACAATAGCCTTAAACAGAAAGCAATGCAAATGCACATAAATAGGATAATAGGGGATTCATGCAATACATTATTATACAGCAATGAGAAATGAATAAACCACTGATGTATACAACAGCATGGATGAAACTCACAATCATAATGTGAAATGAAAGAAACCAGTTGGAAAACAGCATATACCGTATGAACAGTACATACCCTGTTTACAGAGTTCAAAAATAGGCAAAACAATCTACAGTGTTAGAAATCAAGAAAGTGGTTACCGTGGAGAATAGAGAAAGCTTCTGGAGAGCTGAGGATGTTTTGTTTCTTGATAAGTGTTAGTAACACTTAGCCGTACAATTTTCTATATGTATATTTCTCTTCAACAAAAAAAGCTTATTTTAAAAAGTACATCACAGAGCAGAATGTACAGTTTGATCTTCTATTCTGAAAATATATGCATGTGTGTGCCCATGCAGAGAACCGAACTATCTTTCAATGTTTGGAGGGAGTTACTTAGCTTTTTTAAAACTTCTCATTATATTTTCTAATTCATCTGCAATAAAAATGTATCACTTTATAACAAAAAACCATTTGTTTCCCTTTATAAAACTAGCAGCAATATCAAAAAGAATGACAAGAAACAAACTGAAATGGTAGCCAAGGAGAAGATTGGAAGGGCAAAGGAAAGATTTTTCTTTTAGAAGATATAAGAGACCTGATTCTCTTTATGTATCAAGTGTGAAGGGTTAGGGGAGGGAGGGGCTGAGAAATCTTCATTTTGGTTTGTCATTTTGCAAACCGAAACACCCATTTTTATCCATAGATACTATGCAAGGGATGGATAGTCCTAGTATATGCGGTTTGCAAGAATCTGTCTTGGGCAGGAGCTATTCCTTTTATTAGCTTTCTTCTCACTTCCATTATAATCAGGCACTCCTAATTACTACCTTTGAAAAGCAGTTGATTCTCTGTGAAAAGAATAAAAAATACAGCCAACAACACTAAAACAACAAATAAAACTACATAAATACACCACTTTTTTCCTTTGTCTATAAAATAATCTGCGGATATTTTGGCATGATACTCAAGGCACTTCATAATGTAGCACCAACTCTCTTTTCTTTCCTTATTTTCTGCCACTTACATCAGCTCTGCTCCGCTCTAGGTAAATTAAAATATGTGTATGCTTCTTGCTGTGCCATATTTGTGTTATAATCTAGCCCCTTTCTATATCTGGCAAAATTGTCCTGGTGTTTTAAGGCTCAGCTCTAATAACAACTTTTTTGGGAAGTTGTCTAAATTCCCCTAGTTATAACAGCTATCATCTCCCTATGGGTTTTCTGAACACTTTGTTATAATAAGAGCTACCATTATGTACCAGGAACTGGATTTAATATCAATATTGATAATCAAGACTATTCTACCAAGTAGCTTCTTGCAATGGTTACACTACTTTATCAGATAAGAAAACTTAGTAAGATTCACTTAGCCAGTAAGTGGATGAGCCAGGATATGAACTAAATCTTTTGTCTTTAAGCCAGTATTCTTGTATATGTGTCTGGCTCCTTCACTATATGGTACTTTTGAGGGCAGGAATCACGCCCTATTAATTTCAGTTTCCCTACAGTTGGCACAAACACCATATATTGTTAAGTAGTTATAAATGCTTGCATAACTTAACTGAATTAATTTCATTTTAACTCCATAACAGAAAAGCATAGCATAATATTATGGGCTGAATTTTGTCTCCACAAAATTCCTGTGTTGAAGTCCTAGCCCCTAGAACTTCAGAATGCAACTGTATTTGCAGATAAGGCCTTTCCACAGATAATTAAGGCAAATAAGTCATCGAGTTGAGCCCTAATCCAATATGACGGGTGTCGTTATAAGAAGAGGGGATTTGGACGCTGACATACGCAGAGGGACAACCATGAGAACACGCTGGAGGAAGATGGCCACCTACAAGCCAAGGAGAGAGGCCCCAGAAGATATCAACCCTGCTGACAGCTTGATCTTGTATTTCCAGCCTTCAGAATTTTGAGGAAATAAATTTCTGCCTCCCAGTCTGTGGTACACAGCTTGGCAGCCCCAGCACACTAATGCAACTGCTCTGGCCATGGCCCCTTCGCATGTGCCGTGTCTAAGTTACTGGTTTCTCTCTTCTGTTTTGCTTTTCTTCCTATTCTCAGTCTGAAAATCTTCCAGTTCCTGACCAGCCATCCACCATCCCTCACCACTGCTTTTTCTTTAGAATTTGTATTTTGCCACGTTTACCCATCTATGTGATTTCTCTCTGTAGCTTTGCTATTTTATCAGTCCTGTTTCAGGATTGCTTCCCTGGTTCTGCCTTATGGCTTTTCTTTTATTTTAAATTATTGTCTGACTAGGGTTGCCAAATTTAGCAAACGAAAAATTGTTCCTTATTTATCTGAAATGTAAATTGAACTAAGTGTCCTGTATTTTATCTGGTTGCCCTATGTCTGATCCTTTACCCATCACCATAGTCTTCAGGGCCCTTGTGGTGGCATGATTAACTAAGAAATGGGGAAAAATTTATGCCTGCACTTTAAAAAAATTAGTATCAATATTCACAGCAAGGCATTGAGTTCAAATTCTGTCATTGCCACTAACTTTCCAAGTAGCATGAAACAATTCATTCTATCATTTAGAGTCTTCGTCTGGAAACAATTAGTGCATTCTTTATCAAAACTGGATGATAAAGGGAAGACTTAGTCTCACTTTATGTACAGCCATGTGCTGCATAACAACTTTTTGATCAGTGATGGATTGTATAGATGACGGTGGTCCTGTAAGATTATAATACTGTATTTTTACTGTTCCTTTTACGTTTAGATATGTTTGGATACACAAATATTCACCATTGTGTTACAGTTGCCTACAGTATTGAGTATAGTAACATGCTGCACAGGTTTGTAGCCTTGGAGCAATAGGCTATACCATATAGCCCAGGTGTGTAGTAGGCTATACCATCTAGGTTTGTGTAAGCACACCCTATGATGTTTGTTTACACATCAATGAAATTGCCTAATGATGTATTTCTCAGAACATATCCCTGTTGTTAAGGGGTGGATGATTGTATATCTATCTAGCCAGTTCCTCTAAACGGTTGGACTTTTTATTATTTTTTAAATTTTTAATCATGCTTCCTCCAACCAGAAATGAGGCAATGTCAAAATGCTAGTTTGTCATATTCTCCATCCCATCTACAGCCCTCTCCACCCCCACCACTAAATTCCAAGGAGTATTTTTCCATTCATTCTTTTGGTATGAGCCATTGGAAACATATTCACAAACCATTTACAAACCCCTCCCCATAACTCTATTCCCCACCCTAACATTGGCCTCTTCTACAAACAATTCTTTTGGAGAAAGAGGCTAGATTGTTTACCAACTTCATAAAGCTATTCTGTAAATAAACCAGTTTAAGTTTTGCTTGTGATCTGCTTTTTTATTCAAAGAGCTGAATCAATAGTATGTTTTGTGACTCTGCTTAAAGGAGACACAGTTAAGAAGTTTAATGGAGACAGCATGGGCTGTACAGCAGTTGCCCAGGCTCGGTAGATGTCAATTAACTCCCCAATGTTCCCTTTTAGACAGATGTTCCCTAGGAAACTTGCCAAAACACATGCATGTTCTGTTAGCAGTGAAGAAGTTAAATAGAAAGCCACTTCCTCCTTTCCCTGAATGCATGCTTGAAAATCAGAAACTATAATTAAATGCATATGTGGCATTTTTCACAATATGTTAGGTTGGTGGTTCTAATTATTATCATACGTACCATATTTGATCTGGTAGAACATGTGAAAATGTTTATATACTTTTACATTATGGTTTAACAACACATATAAACATTTAGGTACAAAAGGATTATAAATTTTGTTAAAGGCATTGAATTACTGTCAAAAAGAGAGAAACTTTAGCAATTATCCCTGTATTTTTTGCAAACCTTTTGTCACAGAACAAACTGTTTCAGAAAGTAAAACTGTAGGAGAACACAAATTGAGGAAATGAAACTGAAATGTGTCAAATAAGCAGAATATATTTTGTAGAAGCAGTCTTTTAGGGCTCTGCAATGATCTGAAAATTTGGGGACCAGACCTGGTTCTGAGCTCATCTGTCTCTTGCTCTGCTCATGAAAGGTGAAGAAGCAGAGAGGGAGGAGGTGGGAATTGCCCCACGTCACAGAGCAGACTTCAGTCTGTGAATTACCAAGAACCTACTATGTTCCAGGCACTTTTCATACATGAATTCTAATGTCTACAACAAACTGGCTCTCACATTACAAACGAGGAAACCGGTTCGAAGTTTTAGGTAGCTTTGCCATTTTCGTTTAGCTGATTAAAGGCAGAACCTGGAGTGACAGCCAAACCCAGAGAGGGGAATAAAAGCTCCTCTCTCTACATCTGGGGATGAGGGTGGGCTCAGTCTGAGCTTTCCTTCCAAAGTGTTAGCGTGAGAGTTTTTGTGATTGTTATGTCTGTGACTTGTACTAACTTTCTACTGCTCACCAGAAAGATGACAAATAGTATGCAAACTAATGTTTGAGTGAATTTACATGTCATCAGTTCATAAAATGTCAAAGCCAGAAAGACCTTTGAAGGGCATCTAGTCCATTGCCTTCATTTTAAAGATCACAAAGCTGAGATCAACTAGCTATGTGAGTTTGGATCAGCAGCAACAAGCCAGGGTGTTTTGGAAATACTGCCCTCTGGCATCCTCATAGCTCCAATGTTTGGAGAGAGGGATGGGCAGATGTAGTCCAGGTTCTGTCGGCAGTCTCTAAACATGAAGTCAAGGGGAATGATCTGGTTAGGTTGCCCCATAAATTGCTGCAGAGGTAGAGAAATAATTCCTAGGATGTTTAAGCACGTAGATAACCCAATTAATTTGGGCAGTTTCTATTTTTTTTGTTCTTAATGTAGAGTATCAGTTAATCAAACTCAAACTGCTCCAGCTAATGTTGGCTATTTCCTACCTAATTGATAGGGCTGGAGCACCCACCGGAGGGAGCCTCTGCAATCCCCAGTTGTGGCTGCAGATGGGTTTTGTGGTTAGAAGAAAGTTAAGATGCCCTGAAGTCTAGACACAGAGACTCATCTTTAAAGGTGGAACAAGGAGCTGTGGAGAGGGACAGTTATAAAAGCACAGCTCAGGATCTGCTGGATTAGCAATGACTACAAGCAACCGCCCTATTGCTCCCTTCTGACTTCAACTATTAGAGGTAACCACTGTGATTTATAGAAAGATGGGAGTAGAGATCAGCCTCCTTCCTTCCTTCCTCCTGCTCCTCTAATGCATTTTGAAGTTTGGTGATATCACAGGAGCCACTTTCATTCATTTCTAACTGTGAAGCAGATCACAATTACCCATTATAACTGCAAAGTAGCTTTTAAAAATCACATTTTAGAGAGTGTTTTTAACACCATATGGTTGAGTACTGACAGGATACAGCACAAAGGAAACAGAAAAGTGTTTAGTCACAGAAGCATTTTCATGAAATCCACCTTTTCCTTCTCCTGCCTTCCATTTCCAAGGCTGTTTAGGACAGGGATTAATGCTAGCGCTCGGAACGGGACAACATTGCTACTGATCTCACAAGGAACAAGGCGTGTGTGCAGACCAGGTGACGGGGTGACATCCAGGACCGCCTGTTCTTTGCATCGTGTTCACATGAGGAATGTTCCTTAGTCTTTCTCTTCGGATCCGTTATTCCCCAGGCCCTCACTTCTTATGGTCTTATTTTTAAAATTCTTTCCCTATTAAAGTGCATCTATAGAGGGAAAAAGCTAATTATATATAGGATATGAGAAACTACCTCAGAAGATGATTCACTACATCTCCAAAGGCACCCAAAATTAGGCCATCATAGTAGATTTAAGTATTTATTGAGAACATACTGAGTACAAGTGCTGACTAAGAGCTGCACAAAGTACAACAGTATCAATAAGGAAGGAGATGGATGTTGATTGGGAGTGGCGGATCGCTGTCAGGCGTTAAAAAGGATGCTCATAGGAATCTGGCTCACTAGGAAACAATCCCATTGCTGTCCCGAGACCTTTGCCACAGACAAGCAGTATCTCACAGAAGCTTCCCAGCAGCCCCGCAGAGGAGAAAGTAGCTTCCCTCAATTAATAGATTGGGAAACTGAGGATCAGAAAAGTGAGATAATTTTCCCAAAGGCACATAGCTAATAAAGTAGACCCAGGTTATCTGACTCCCATGTCGTATTTTATAATCAAATTAAAAAATATGTGTACCATGATTTTGAACTTCTGGGCAAGACAGTGGATTGAGTGTATTAAATAGTTGTTTAATTATCCTATGGTGAAAGAGTTCTAGAAAGCAGATAGAGGAGACTCAGGAGTATGTGCCTGACAGCCCTCAAATCAGAGGAGACAGGGCTAGAGGCAAGAGCAAACCAAGCACCACACAATGGGAAAATATGCATTGCACAAAAGCAATAGGACACCTTCTGGACGAAGACCTTCTGGACAGGGCACCACCACTGGGCTCATTTGCACAGGCCACAACAAACATACAGTAGTACTTTGGGCCAGAGGCAAAGTCACCTGTAATGATTGCCCAGTGTTCTGACTCAAACTCTCTTTCCACTACCCCCAGGTGCAGAATACCAATGCTAGTCAAATAAAATTATGGTAATTCCAGTTTTTTACATTCTTCATTTGAAAATAAAAGAATTGGATAGAAGCCAACATCAATCTCAACTCCAAATTTATTTTAAATCAGTCTTGGGTAAACATAGACTGCCTTATGCAAGGATGAGCAAGAAGAAATCACCATGCTTTGAAACTATATCACAGTTAAAAAGAAAGGGACAATTCTGAGATCATCACAGGTGTCTTCCTTTGAAATAGAGTGACTACAAGGCAAGGAAACGTTGATTTGTTTTTAAATTCTAACTTGGGTTCTCTTACACACATAAAAGAACATTAAATCAAATAAAATACAGTATTAAATCATAAAGAGAAAAGGATCAAGGATAAGAAAATTTGTACAATGTGAAAGACATGATTTCATGATTAAAAATTATAGTGTTGTCTTTCCATGACATGGTGAATATAACAGAAAATGAGTTTTGTAAAATAGAGGACAGATTTAATATCTTAATATAGAGTTCAGAGGAACAAGGTAAGGAGATTCTGAGTGAAAGATGAGAGGCAAGGATATCAGCTCCAGTGGAATACATAGGTTATATATTTAGAATTTTCATTTCTGTACGTATGTACCCGATATTTCAGACATCCAAGAGGATCAGAAAATGTGATATTTAAATAATTCCTGAAAGTTGTTCCTGAAAACAACTGTTTGAATATAGGCTCTAATAAATTAAGACACAAATCAAAATAAGAAATTCAAGAATGGGGGACTATGGGTATAAAAGATGTGGGGTGGGCAGTGAGATGGGTTAAACAGAGTCTACATAATTTCCAATATGGTTATAAAACTTAATGCAAGTGTGAAAATGGTCTTTTAAGACTAGATGCATAATACAAATGAATAGCAATGATGTTTAAATAAAATCTCAGTTATATGTGTTATACATATAGATACACATTTTTAGATACGTACACATCTATGTACATATTCAAAAATCTGTATCAAATAGGTCTGGGTTTGAATCCTGGCTTTACTACTTAGTTTCCCGAGATCTTAGGCAAATATCTTTACAATATTTGCATACATACACACACACACCCCAAACACATGTTTAACACATATACAACAGGATGATCCAACAAAATGTTAAAAACAGTTATTTCTACTTAATAGGAGTAGGTTAAAATTTTCTTATTTCCTCAATAAATTTCTTGACTGTCTCAAGTTTGCAAAGTGAGCATTTACCACTTTAATAATCATAAAATGTCATTAAAGAGAAGAATAGACATACTAAATATTAAAACTATAATTCTAGCTCAGGATCTTTTCTTCTAAAAATCAGATCTGCACAATTAGGAACCTGGGTTGTGTTTTAGTTGAACCTGTATTGGTAAGCTTAGTAATGACAGATGCTCTTCTGGGTTGAGATATAACTTGGAATTTCAACATCACATCATTAGAATTATTGACATTGCTGAATGTGCTATTAATTATTGACATCATTGAGAGGCAATGGGGATGGTGGCTGAGAACATGGGCAGTGGGTCAGACTGCCTGGGCCTTTCTCCTGCCCAGTCCTCACTTATACCATGTTACCCAGGATGAGATATGTAACCTCTCTGGGCCTCACTTTTCTATCCTGTAAACTATGAATAATAGGAGTGCTTATCTCATAGGTTGACTTGAGAAAAAAGCCAGAAACTGGCTGGTGAGGAAGCTGAAGGTTAGGGAAGCTGCAGAGTCAGTCTTCAAAGGGAGAGGTAACCAATTGCAGAGCCCTGCCCCATCGCCTCTGGTTCCTCCGTAGCCCTGGAATCCAGTCCTAAGGCTTAGGTTCCTGCCAATTATTGACTTCATCCTCCAGCCTAGATTGAAATTGTATCTAGTGCTTTACTCCTGACACCAGCTTTCTTCCATTTATGGACGAATCATTCATTTAAGGTTTTTTGAAGCTTTGTTCTATGACATTTGTAGTTACCATATCTGACCACTTGAAGTTTCTATTCAGCACAACACCTACATATTATGAATGAAATAGGAAAGCATAAACATGTGATTTTTATTTTAACTCTGAAAAACATATTAGACAGACATCATAGCCAAGGGTGGTGTATAGCTATGCCCTCTCAAGCTCCTTTAAATTCTTACAATGGCAGTAAAAACTCTCTGTGTAGACAAATGGATCTGTAGAGAAATGGAAGGTGAGTCACAGCCACCGTGCCAGAGACTTTTGGATTTATTTTGTAGTTTTTATATTGAGAATATTCACTCTTCTCATTCTTCACTTGGCTGCTTTGTTCTTTTGGCTTCTGTCCCTCTTGCCCAAGTAGAATCAAGTCTGATTACTAATGGTTGGCCCATTTCAGGCTATCATTTGGAGGTAATTAATTTGGACAGCAAGTATAAATCTAGCATTCATGGGGCTGACTTGAGGCTCAGTTAACTCACCAGATGAATTATTTCATTTTTAAGCAGCTTCCAAAGACCCATTTATAAGACAGGTGTTTAACCTCCAGTCCCACATCTGACTCAGTCCCATGATAGCACCAACTTTCCCAAATGTATCAATAGATGGTGTCATTTTTTATTTAACTGTCATCAAGCCAATTGCTTAATTAATTTTATCTTTTTTTTTTCTTTTAGGTCCAAAAACTTTCAGGAGCTATAAACCAGAATAGAACTGGGAGAGGAAATGTTTAATTATTCTCACATCAGAAATTGGAAAATGCTATATAATTGATCTTGCTCATGGAGCAATTATGAAATACATACACATTTCAACAGCATATATTTTATATTAGGGAACTATGTGCTCAATAACCAAAATGTACTCCCTCCGAGAAGCATACAGCCCTTAAAATGTTGCTCACAAAATGTTTGCAGTGGTATATTAATACTTTTGCAAACGAATAAAATTTGCAATTGGCAACTAAAAATTTTTCAAGGACATCCTCAAAAGGAGAACACCATATTTTCAAACCTGAAACAGATGTGCAAGTACTTGAGGCTCAGTTCCTTGAGGCCCTTTTTGTACTGTGAAGTATCACCCAGATGTTGCTACCTGGAAGGCCTTCAATGACTTGCATACTTTGTCTAACACAATAGGAGAATGACCCAGCTTCTTAGTTCAGAGGAGCAGCACAAATGTAGCAGAAAATGCAATCGTGCAGCAGGGTGGCCAGTCACTGGTCTCTGTTTTCACCTTGGTAATAAACGGAATCCTGTGGTCTCACTAAGGATTGTACTTTTGTGCTCTATTTATTTTTGTCATGCTCCACTGCCATACGGTTAGGCAAATGGACAGAAGTTAACCTCAACCTCTCCATCCTCCAGAAACACTTAAGTCTGTTTCATCTGATTTAACATCAGCGCATATGTGCCTTACAAATCTTTGTTAAAGACCACTAACCTTAATGTTCTGAAAAGGGCACTGCTGAATCTGATGAATTTAAAACACAGAAAGATGAAAACCAAGAATTTCACAAGATTGCTTTTGTTAAATACACTTTATTAGTCAAGACTGCCAAAATGGGGACTGTATCAAAGGTAATGCTACTACAAAGAAGAAAAGTGCTTTTCTTCCCAAAACATATGCTTTGCAGCTGAGCCCTGCTCTCAGTTTTCAATCTTGTTTCATGTGGCAGTCTGATTCTCTTTTTTGGCTCAAAGCCCAAACATCTCTGATGATACCTTCCCTATCTTTCCAAGCTTTAGAGTCAGACACTGAAACATTAAACTGAACACAGTAAAATATTAACATGAGATTGAGTCTCTATACAATAAAGAGCTTAAATAATATGCTTACCCAAAGGAAAAAGTAAAACAAGTTATTTTTGCTATTTGGAAAACCATTTGGGGATGTGTGGTGTGTGTATGTGTGTGTTTTCCATAAATATTCCTTCTTCTTTATTTTGAAAAGTGAGTGAGGTGAGAAAGGAAATGCAAAGAATGGAAAAGGATGGGGAATTTTTGAAAATTGGCAGAACAAAATGTGACGATTCGAAAAGTGTTGATGGATAGAGAAAGGAATGTCACAGTACAAGGAAGAGCGGTTAGTGTTGTTAACAGAAATTTTTAAGGTGCATATGTATTCATGCTAATTCAATTGAAATAGATGTAACTGTTTCTGGAGGATGAAAAGGTTAAGGTTGGCTTCTACATGTTCTGCTAACCATATGTCAGTGGTTCATGACTAAAATAATTGCCGCAGTGCTTCCTCCACTCGGAAGGAGAGAAACTATAGAGAAAAAGGAGCACATTTGCAGGCTTGCTCTTTCATGAGGTTTTATGTTTCCTTAGTGAGCCTGACCTTGTTCTTGATGAGTTTGAATCCTATTTTTGCAAGTTTCTTCTCCATACTCACAACTCCACTCAGTTATGGAGGAGACTGAACTATCTCTTTATGAACCCTAAATTTCCAGAGGCCTTGTCGTCCGGTGGGTAACAAATGAGATTGTACAAACATTTGCACTGAAATTTCATTAAGCCACAATCCCTATCTGCTTCAACAACACTTCAGCTTCTCCAGATCCTCCCTGCACCACCACACCTTCAGCTGTTCACTGAAGGTCCCATGGGTTCATGAACAAATCCACTTGCATGGTAGCCATGGTGCTCTACAATGACTCGCCACTGGTCCATGAGGCACCGCAGTCTCTCCACACTTTTGTGGACACAGGAGACCTCCTGTCTGAGGACCCACTGCTCTTCTGGGACCTACAGGCACTAACGTGCTCCTTAAGCCCCTACAGCTGCTCTCTCTCCTCCTCCCCTAAGAACTGAAAGATTTTTTTCTCTTTGAGTTCTTTACTGAGTCCTTTTCTGTGGCAGAATTATGAAGATAGTACATTCCTCTCTGGAACACTATTGGAAACACTCCTAAATAGAGTTGTTTAGGTCATAGTAGGCTGTGGCTTTCAGTGAAAGTGCTCTTTTAGTTTTATTTACTGAATTTTCTAGGATTCAGATGTTCTAGAAAATTGAAGCTAGAAGTATATTCATATGGTAGACAATGTATCGAAATCAATACTCTTCACCAAATATCTACTCCATAATCGTGAAGCTCAGCCTTCCTGGTTTCTTCTTTCCTTTAAGAGATCTCTCAGGCCTCCTACCAATGGGTATTCCTTGAGTGATCTCCCAGGGCACCAGATCTATCAAGGACTTCCTGTACTCTATCAGAAAGTGGTGACCTCTTGTGAGTCTCCCATCTCATGGTGGTATGAGGTACCAGACATACCGAGGCTACAATTATCTTAAAACTTAGGCCAGTTTTTAGGTGTGGTTAGGTTGGGTGAGCCTGGAAGGCTTTGCAAAGCCTTTGCAGGGCTCCAAAGTCATTTTCCCGGCAGCTAGGAAAATGGTCAAGGCAGGCTTTCCAAACTGAGATGACTGCTCCTGAGGAAGGGGTCCTAACTCCCTAACTGGCTATTGAGAGTGAACTCCACCACTCTTGCATTGTCCCTGCCCTCTGGTGTCTGGTTGCAAATGGGTGCCTGAACACTCCCCAATCAATTTTTATGGCATGGGGGGGGTATGGGATCTTCCCCACCAGAGGACCCCCGTAGTCCAATAACATGGCTTTCCTGGAGGGGGATTGGCACTACCCCAGATCCTGGCTTCTCAGACCCCCACTGGATTCTCTCCTCAGTTCCACCCACATGGGCTCCCTCCCCTCCCTAGTCCAGCGTCCAATTCTCCCCCTGCCACCCCCCATCCCCTAGCAACCCACTAGAGTCCTGAGGGCACGAGGATCAGCTTGCATGTCTGACCCCAGGAATGCATCTATAAGAAGTGTGGGCAGGGAGATCCCAGACTGGGCATGCTGGGTCCACTGCAGGTCCTCAAGGGGAAAGGTATGGGCCCCACTCTCTGTGGAAACCTCAAACTGGAAGACATGCCAGCTGGGGAGAGGGAACCACTCAACAAATTCTCAGCTCAAACTTCTCCACCAGCTGCAGTCAGTGGGGGGTGGGGTGGGGGAAGGTAAGAGTCTGAATGGAGGAAAGCCAGCTCTCAGGCCTCTACAGTCACTCTCTTTGGAGGGGAACCCCTCATGGAATGTCCTAGCTCTAGAATCATGAAAGTTCTCCCTGCAATTGTCACAGTGCTTGGGCTTGTGGGGGTGGAAAAGCTTCCAAGTAACTTGGTAGCCCACAGATCACCAAAGGAGTGTGGGAGGGAGAAAGTGATCCATCCTACCCCTTCATTGGGCTCCCTGCCACTCTGGGTGTGATTCTGACCAATATCTTTATTTTCTTTTTCCTTTTTCTTCTTTGCTTCGCAATTTTCCTCCATGAGGTCCCCAGCAGGCTCTAGTACTTCTTCTTCTGAACTACACTTGAGCTGTGTCCTTTCTCCCCTCTCCTTTATCTGATATCCATCTTTCCCTCTGGGACAGTCTGGTAAGTGATGTCTCTAGTCAGCCATCTTGCCCACTTCCTAAGATTTTTTTCAAGAGAAGATGGAGAAATGGCCAAAAAACATATGGAAAAGTGCTCAACATCACTAATCATAAGGGAAATGCAAATTAAAGCCCAATGAGATACCACCTTACCTCTATCAGAATGACCACTAATAAAAAATAAAAAAAAAAATAGATGTTGGCATGGATGCGGTGAAAAACAAATTAATATACACTGTTGTTGAAACTGCAAATTAGTATAACCTCTGTGGAGAACAGTATGGAGATTCCTCGAAAACCTGATAATAAAAACAGACGAAAATATTGTAAGAAAAGAAAACTAGAGCCCAATGTAGATGAAAAATCCTTAATATAATATTAGCAAGCACAATCCAGCAACATAAGAAAAATTATATACCACAAACAAGTAAGATTTTACCCAGGAATGCAAAGATAATTTAATAATAAGAAAATCAGTTAATGAATACACCATATTCATAGAGGACGAAAACCACATGATTATCTCAACAGATGGACAAAATCACTTGACAAATCTTAATATCCAATTATATTTTTAAAAAACCCTCTCAACAAACTAGAAGGGAACTCCCTCAATCTGATAACAAGCATCTGAAAATACACCCATAGCTAATATCATACTAATGGTGACAGACAATGTGATTGCTTTCCACTTAGTGTTAAGAACAAGGCAAAGATATCTGATCTTGACATTTTTATTCATCATTATGTGGAGTGATCTAACCAATGTAATAAAGAAAAATAAAAAAAGAGATAGAAAGTGTTAAAAAAGGGATCCATAGAGGAAAGGAAGAAGTAAAACTCATTTTTAGCAGATGACAGGCTCCTGTTTGTAGAAAATCTCAAGCAAATACAAAAATTACTATAATTAAGTTTAGCAAGGTCAAGAAATAAAAAATCAAAATACAAAAATCAATCATATTTCTATATGCTAGCAATAAATAATCCAAAATGAAAGAAAGACACCAATTTTATTCAAATTAAGATAAAAAAGAATAAAATACTTTGGAAAAAGCTAACAAAAATGTAAGATTTGTACACTGAAGCTATAATATATTGTTGAGAGAAATTAAAGAAGATATTAATAAAAGGAGAGATAGCTTACATTCATGGATTAGAAGATTCAGTATTGTCAAAATAGCAATTTGCCTCAAATTGATCTATACATTCAGTACAATCATTATCAAAATCCTAGCTTGCTTTTTAATAGATATTTATAAGCTGATCCTAAGCTGTATATATAGAAATGCAAAAGACCTAGAATTGCCAAAATAATTTTAAAAAGAACAAAATTGGAGAACTTACACTACCAATTTCAAAATTTACTATAAAGCCACAGTAGTTAAGACGATGTGGTATTACATATAAATCAATAGAACAGACTTGAGAGTCCATAAATACATTCTTACATTTATGGTCAATCGATTTTCAACAAAAATGCCAATGCAATTCAAAAGGAAGAAGGATAGTCTCTGCCACAAATGGTGCTGTAACAATTGTATATATCTACATGCCAATACAAAAAAAAGGCCTTTCCCTAAAACTATAAACAAAATTTAACTCACAATTGATAACAGACCTATATGTAAGGGCTAAAAACATAAATCAGAGAGAAAATATTTTTAACCTTAGAGTAAGCACAGAGTTTTAGAAACAGCATCAAAACCACAAACCACAAAGGAAAAATTGATAAATTAGACCTTGTTGAAATGAAAGACTTTTGTACTTCCAACAATGCAATTAAGAAACTAAAAAGATAAGCTATTGTATGGGAGAAAATATTTGCAAATCAAATATCTGACTTAAAAACTCACAAACAAAATATTTAAAGAACTCTTAGAACCCAATAAAAATGGCAAATAACCCAATTAAAAATGGGCAGCAGATGTGAATAGACATTTCACTGTAAACCCATTAGAATGGACATAATGAAAAAGATAAGTCAATAGCAAGTACAGTGGAGCCCCCCATCTTCAGTTTTGCTTTCCATGGTTTCAGTTACCCACAGCCAAACACAATCTAAAAATATTTAATAGAAAATTACAGAAAAAAACAGTTCATAAATTTTATATTGCACATTGTTTTAAGTAGCATGATGAAATCTCACACCTTGTTGCTCCATCTCCTTGGGACATGAATCATCCCTTTGTCCAACGTAGTCACATTAGTCACTCAGTCATGACTGGATGATACAAGATCACTCTAAGCAGATGATACTCCTCCTTTTTTTATTTTTATTTTTTTACATTCTATTTTTTTGATTTCAGCATATTAAGAGGGTACAAATGTTTAGATTACACATATTGACTCTGCCCCACCCGAGTCAGAGCTTCAAGCATATCCATCCCCCAGATAGTGTGCACTACACCCATTAGGGGTGTATATACTCATCTCCTCCTCTCTCCTCTGACCTGCCTGACACCTGATGAATATTATTACTATATATGCACTTAAGTGTTGGTCAGTTAATACCAATTTGATGGTGAGTACCTGTGGTGCTTGTTTTTCCATTCTTGTGATACTTCACTTAGTAGAATGGGCTCCAGCTTTATCCAGCATAAAACAAGAGGTGCTAGATCACCATTATTTTTTGTGGCTGAGTAGAACTCCATGGTATACATATACCATGTTTTTTTAATACACTCATGTATTGATGGACACTTGGGTTGTTTCCACATCCTTGTAATTGTGAAGTGTGCTGCTATAAACATTCGAATGCAGATGTCGTTTTTATAGAATATCTTTTTTTCCTTTGGGTAGATGCCCAGTAATGGAATTCCTGGATCAAATGGTAGTTCTGCTTGTATCTCTTTGAGGTATCTGCATATCGCTTTCCACAGAGGTTGCACTAGTTTGAAGTCCTACCAGCAGTGTATAAGTGTTCCTATATCTCTGCATTCACGCCAACATTTTTTGTTTTGGGACTTTTTGATAAATGAAATTCTTTCACTGCAGATAAGTAATATCTCATTGTGGTTTTGATTTGCATTTCCCTGATGATTAGAGATGTTAAGCATTTTTTCATATGTTTGTTAGCCATTAGTCTATCTTCTTTTGAAAGGTGTCTGTTCATGTCCTTTGCCCACTTTTTTATAGGGTTGTTTGATTTTTTCTTGCTGATTTTCCTGAGTTTTATATGGATTCTAGTTATCAGTCCTTTATTGGATGTGTAACATACAAATATTTTCTCCCGTTTTATAGGTTGTCTGCTTGCTTTTGTGATAGTTTCCTTGACTGTGCAGAAGCTTTTTAATTTGATCAGGTCCCATTTATTTATTTTTATTGTTGCTGTGATTGCCTTTGGGATCTTCTTCATAAATTCTTTCCCTAGGCAAATGTATATAAGAGTTTTTCCAACATTTTCTTCTAGAATTCTTATAGTTTCACACCTTTGGTTTAAATCTGTTATCCACTGTGAGTTGATTTTTGTGAGAGGTGAAAGGCATGGATCTGTTTCAGTCTTCTACATGTGGCTATCCAGTTTTCCCAGCACCATTTATTGAATAAGGATTCTTTTCCCCAGTGTATTTTTTTGTCTGCTTTCTCAAAGATTAGATGGCTACATGATGCTGGTTTTATATCTGGGTTCTCAGTTCTGTTCCATTGGTCTATGTCTCTGTTCTTGTGCCAGGACCATGGTGTTTTAGTTACTATAGCTTTGTAGTATAGCTTGAAGTCTGGTAACTTGATGCCTCCCAATTTGTTCTTTTTGCTTAAGATTGCTTTTTCTATATGGGGTCTTCTCTGGTTCCATAGAAAGTGTAGAATTATTTTTTCTAGGTCTGTGAAAAATGATGTTGGTATTTTAATAGGGATTGCATTGAATATGTAGATCACTTTGGGTAGTATAGACATTTTAACAATGTTGATTCTGCCAACCCATGAGCATGGTATGGTTTTCCACCTGGTTATGTCCTCTGCTATTTCCTTCCTCAGTGTTTCATAGTTCTTCCTGTAGAGGTCTTTCACCTCCTTAGTTAAATATATTACTAGGTATTTTATTTTCTTTGTTGCTATTGTGAAGGATATTGAGTTTTTTAGCAAAGCCTGGGAAATTTTTCTTCTTTATATCCTCAAATACCTTATCCAACCCTTGTGTATTTTCTTCTTCACTATCAGGGATGTCTATAATTCTCATGTTAGGCCTATTCACATAATTCTGCATTTCTTGTAGGCTTTGCTCTTTTCTCTCATTTCTCTGTTTTATCTTTGCAACTGACTTAGTTAATTAAAAGGTGTTATCTTCAATGCCTGAGATTCTTTCTTCTGTTTTATCTATCCTATTCTTGAAGCTTTCCACTGTTTTGTAATTCCTTGAATAAATTCTTCATTTCCAAAAGTTCTGTTTGATTTTTCTTTCATATTTCAATTTCTTTGGTGAATTTTTCTTCAAGTCCTGGATTTTTTTTTGTGTGTGTGTGTGGTTTCCTTGAGTTGGGTATCCATTTTTCTCTTGCATGTCAGTGACTTTTCTCACAATCCATGTATGAAATTCTTCTTCTGTCATTTTAATGTCCTCAATTTGATTGATATCCATTGTTAGAGAGCTGGTGTTCCCCTTTGGGGTTGTGTTTTCAGTTTGATTCTTCATACTTACAGAATTCTTTTGCTGATTTGTTCCCATCTGGAGTAGCTGTTGCTTCTTACCTTTAGATTTTCATTTAGATAATGATATACCCAGTTTAGTCTCTGAGCCAGCAGGTGACGTTTGTGAGTGAGATTTGACCACACCTTGTATGATGAGTCAGTAAATGCAGCAAAAAGGTGTGCAAATTGACCTCCCTGTCAGTAGGTGGCACTTGCTGGGAGGAGCAAGCTGCAGTGTTGTTTTTGGGTCCTGTAACCAGCTCTAGTTCCTCTGGAGAGGCACTCTAATGCCTCAGGTGGTGGGTGGGGCCCTGAGACTTCCAGGTGTGCCCTTATTCTCCATCTCAGTAGGGGGGAGGTGGGGGCATGAGGCTGGGTGGAGCTGGGATGGGTGAGCCTGCCCTCAAGCTCCACAAATGCTGTTAGCAGGAGTCAAAGGTCTGTTCTCTGCTTCTGGGCAAAGCTGCCAGGGAGGGGTTGAAATGGCCCCACTCAGCCAAAAGGTCTGTGTGTGGGGGTGGGGCTGTCTGAGATCTGCAGTCTGATGCAGGCCTCGCTCCTTTCCACCCTCCCATATTCTGCAGATTTTCCCAGGCCTCTGCAAGCAGGCAGGACCTCAAGCCAGCAGATCTCTCCTGACTGTGATGTGAGCTGGGAGTCTCCCTGCCCAGGATCATAGACTGAGCTGGGAGTGCAGCCCTCCCATGGAAGGAAGGTTGCCCCTCAAGCATGCTGCAGCTAGGACCCACTCTGATATGCCCCTGAAGGCACATACACCTCAGTAGACTAGTCATGAATGTCCCTTCTGTGCCCCTGGGCAATGTATCTGGACCTGGGTGTATGGGATCTGGCCTAAAGGCCTGTTCCCTGGTCCAGAGATCAATCCCTGCCCCTGCCAGGGAGAAGAGTGCTCATCTCAAGTCACCCACAGGGTGCCAAAGCTGGATCAATGTGTTTCTGCCTTGGGATTTGCCCCACTCTGCTGCAGTCGCCAGACAAGCAGCACCTGGGAGGACTGGCAGGTAGGGAGCTCACAGTCCAAGTACCCCTTAGTCTGCTGCAGGGCCCCAAAAGGAAAGGTTCCATTCCTTGTGGATGCCTCTGGGTGGTGGCTAAATTGTGTCTCTTGGCAGCTGCAGGTACTGGTTGAGAAGGGGAGAATGAAGCAATATGGCACCTGCAGATCAGTTCTTGTCTGTGGGGTGGGAGGCACCCCAAGGGAGCTGGGAGCCTGGTGCCCTGCCCATAAGAGGCTCACCGCTCACCTGTAGCAGCTGTTTCTGGGCTGGCGTCAGCAGGTCTCTCTAGCAGCTCAGAAGCCCACCAGCAGTCCGAAATGCATGGGAGGGGAAATTTAACTGCTTCACATACCCTTGTCACTGGTCTCCAAGCCTCTCAGGGTTTAGACCCTGCCAATGCCTTTCTCCTTGCAGTTCTGCTCCACCACTTCTTCCTGTGGAGTCTCCTGTAGGTTCAGGCACCCTTCCTTCCGAGCCTCATCTGATCTGTGTTTGTCTGCCTGTTTATTTTTTTCACTTTCATCTAAAATCTATTTTTCTTACAGAGACACTCCAGATGGCAGTTTTTCTCGTCCACCATCTTGCCTCCCCTCTCGATCCTCCTTCTTATGCACCTTCAGAAGGTCAACAGTAGCCTAAAGCTATGTCACAATGCCTATAACATTCATCTCATCACATTGGCATTTTGTCATCTCATATCATCACAAGAAGAAGGGTGTATACGGTACAATAAGATATTTTGAGAGAGAGAGAGACCACATTCACATAACTTTTATTATAGTATTCACATAACTTTTATTATAGTATGTTATAATTGTTATATTTTATATGTTATTTTTGCTAATCTCTTGCTGTGCCTAAATTTTATCATAAGTACGCATGTATAGGAAAAAATATAATATAAGTAGGGTTTGGTACTATACAAATTTCAGGCATTCACCAGGGGTCTTGGAACATATCCCTCAGGGGGACTACTGCATTGAAGAAGAGTATTTTAAAATAGTACAGCCAGTTGGAAAGCAGTTTGGCACTTTCTGAAAAAGTTAAACATAAAGCAATCATACAACCCAGCAATTCCACTCCTAGGCCTCTACTCAAGGGAAGTGAAAACTTATGTCCACATAAAATGTACATGAATGTTCATGACTGCATTATTTATAATAGTCTCAAATTGAAAGTAGTATAAATATCCAACTGGTTAATGGATAAACAAAGTCCATACAAATGGAATACTATTTAGCAACATAAAGGAATGGGCTACCGACACATGCTGGTACACTTAGATTTTGAAAACATTATTTTAAGTGAAAGAATTCAGAGGTAAAAAACTACATATTGTGTGCTTCCATTTATATGATATGTTTAGAAAAGGCAAATTTATAGAGACAGAAATCAGATAAGTGGTTGCCTAGGGCTAGGGGTGAGAATGTGTATAAATTGTAAATGGGCACAAGGAAAATTTGCAGGGTTATGGAAAAGTTCTAAAACTGGAGTATGGCTATGTTTATATAAATAGATTTACTTAAAATCCTTAATTGAAAAAAATTATTTCAGCTGTTAAGAAAGGATAAAGGTTAGATATAAGAGTTTCTTCTTTTATTATTTGAGCACCTCCCTACTTTGGGTTAATAGACTAATTTATGGTGACATTAGCTGTCTAATCAGTTCAAGATATTAGTCATAATATATTGTCTTAAAAAAAATGTGTTGCTGCAACAGGCAAGCAGTTTTGAGCATTGCGCTTGTTCTGTGGGAACCAGCTGAGCAACTGCTTTCCATGGCCATTTTACTTAATATTTTTTTGTGCTACTTTGGACAAAGTCTGAAGCAGCAGTGCTTCTCATCCTGCACCTTTATTATGGTTAAGTGGCTTCTCGTCCTGGTCTTTTCCTTGGTTTAAAGGTGCCAAGGCTCCTTATGAGTATTCAGTTGCACTAGGCTCCAGAAGTTTTCAACATGTCATGGTGCACATTGAGCCAAGTGTCTTAATCACCTCCTCTTCATCACATTGGTGAGGGAGAGATTTCTACCCTAAGGTTATGGAGATGGCTGAACACATGAAACTTGACACTGGACTGGTGACATAGACAGCAGTTAGTCACATAAACTCATAGCCCAGGGAAGAAGGACACTACACATCACATAAAATCCCATGGAGGTTGCAACTGGAAGGGAGTGAACAACCAGGGCTTGTGGGAGGCAGGCTTTGTAGCATCAAGACAATGGGGTCCCCCCAGGCTCTTTGGGTGGCTGTGATTTGCCTGTTTGGATAATTGCATGGGCCAGCAAGGAACTGAAAACTGCTACTCAGGGATAAGCAGGAAGTCCCCCAGGTCTGTTTGATAAGGAGGGTCGTTTGGCTAAGGGATCTTATTTGCAGGAGCAGAGTGGCGACAGAACTTGCAGTTAGGCCTTCCAAAGCCCTCCCTGTTTTCCAGATGTCCAGGAAAAAAATAATATCGAGCCTTAATCAAGTCTTGTATCACAGCAAGTTAAACACATGGGACACCTTACTTTCTGTATTTGATTATATACCCAGGAAAGTGAATCAATGGTCCTGTTCGAATTCTCTATTTAGCCTCCCCATGCCTCCATTTACAATCACTATATCTGTCAGTTATATAAGATGGAGGGAAAAACAAACACTACAAGGTTAATTACCAAGAAGTCATCTATAAGTTGTTTTATATGCTTGCAAAGAAAAGCAATAAATAAAAGCATTTTATATATAATGGATTCTAAAATATAGAGAAAAGGTAGGTATTGCATATGGGTCCTATATGTCTCCACTGGGCATTTCATGTTACTCTATGACCCTACCACACTGTATTTCTGGTTTAAGCTCCTCGAGGATGGAGCCATGTCTTGTTTGTCATGGTCCCTCTAGCACCAAGCCTAATATCTGGCAAAATACAGATAATGAAGCCTAAAAATTAACAAAATTGTACCATGTATCAGACAACGTCCTAAGTAATATGTACATGTTATTTAATTGTCAAAACCAACTTATGAGGTAGCTATTATCATTATTTCAGCTTACTAGATAAGGGGCCAGAAAAATTTTTCTGTGAAGGGCCAGATGAGTAAATATTTTAGGCTTTGTGGACCATGTAGTGCTTATTGAGACTATGCTGCTCTAACCTTGGAGTACAAAAACAGCCAGAGACAACATGCAAATGAGTGGTCATGGCTGCATTCCAGCCAGCTGCCTGGATTTGGCTCACAGGTCTAGTTTTTCAACCCTGTTTTAGATGATACCACTAATGATTGGTGTGATTATGTAATTAGCTCAGGGTCATACAGCTCACAAGAGGCAGAGCAAAATTTTATATCCCAAATCTTGGTATGTCTGACTCCCAAACTCCTTTTTTCTAACTGCTATTTTGTGCTGCATCGAACTACTGCACTAGTCAATACATCTGTGTTGAATAAATGAAAAATTCTATTATTATATTCATTTCACTAGAGAAAAGGTTGAGTCAGATTTCACTAAGTAGGCACATAGTCAGGACTTCTGACTCCTATTCTAAACTAAAAGTTCATCATTCTGGAGTATTTTCTCCAAGACTTGGTCTACTTGTTTAGCAGTATATCAAGCCTATATCTAACAGGAAAGACCAGCTGTTAACGGAAGAATAGCATACCCTGGACTATGAGCTCTATTAGCCATTATTTGGTTTCTTATCTGTAGTGGCCTTCCCTTGGTCCACTATAGTTTTCTTCAGGTTCTGAAAATAGATTAATGCATTGGACTCTCGAGGACTGTACAACCCTAACTCTATTTACCTAACCATACACTGGAAATTCAAATACCCCAGAAACTAGCTCTTTTCCTCCCTCAAATTAGTTACAAAGGACTAATGATGCTTTTTCATACTTTGCTGAAAAAATTGTTTTCCAGCTGGGATATTGTCTTTTAATTTTTAACCAAAAATACATAGGTTGAGAAATAAAAAAAAATTGCTGACACATCTGTAACTAACTGTGCCTGGAATAATAGCATTTCTAAGATGGTTCAACTATTATTTTTCATTAAGTGGAGGAATGAATAGCTACAGCATTGTTACTTATAATTCAGAGCTCCCTGATATTAAAAAAAAAAGACATGTGGCATCCGGAAAATGTAATTAATTTGATGGTATAAGCCTTCATAAATTATCAAGTATTCCCAGTAGCAGCCATGAAAAACTTAGAGAGAACATGAGCTGCCTTTAAATTGCTTAGTTTTCTCACAACTAGAATTATTTTAAGGTGGTTGTGTTGCTGTTGATACTAAAAGATGTTTGACTTATTATTACCATTAATGGCCAATTCCACCTTTAAATAAGGTGATAGAGATTTGGAGTCACACACAAGCTAGTGTCAGTGTTTCAACGCTGTCATTCTTCTTGCTAATGAACTGCAGTTACAGAAATTAATTATGGGGGAAAGGTTGCTGTTAGCCCCACCAGGAATGAAGTCTCCAGATTCCAAATCAAATGTTGTTGAGGAAGAAGAGCAGAAGTTCCTGTGGCTCTACCTCCCAAAGCTCTGCCCACGTTGTGCTCATTCTGCCAGGCACAAACAACACGCTTCACTGCACAGTGGGAGAAAAATGACTTTGGGAAGGAATTTTTAATATTTACAATAAGTAGAAAAAGCAGTCCCAGAAAGACAGAACAATCTGGTGGCTAGAACAATTCCTAGGGAAGCCAGAGTAGTAGATTCTGGGCCAGGGGCTCTGCGAGACCATGAATCTACTTTTGAATATCTTCATGGTATTTGCAAAAATAAATAAGGTGATATCTGAGCTTTCCAACTTTTCTAGCAATTAATTAATTTTAATTAATATAATGCATTGCATAATTCTATCTTCTGAAATAATAGTTAGGAGATACTTAGAATCTGCAGAATATTTAGGCGGCATCTGAAGACCATCTATATTAGTCTTTGCTGTGCAGTCATGGGAGAAAAACAATGTATCATCTCCTGTTGGAAGATGGAATAGCTAGCCTTAGGAGGAAGTTAATTGAATTTGTCTTCCTGGACGTATTAAGACCTAAACTGTCTGCTTACTTTTTGTCAACTTGTATGGAAGTTTCAAGTATCTCTATGGAGTTATAGTACTGGGAAATTTTGAAGTCCTTTTTATTCCCATCAATTTTTTATTATATAATAAGGCATCTGTGAAAGGAATAGGGAATCAGAAAATTAGAAGCATAAATTATGTGACTTAGGTCAAAAAAATCAAAATCATAAGAGATCATTTCCCATATCATTCAAAATATTTTTTAAGTGGGGATTGGAGAAGAAGCTCTAAGAATAAACTGCCCTGTATTGGAGTAGGAGTTTGGAACCTTCAGAGTTAAACTGGCCGTTTTCCCAGCAGCACAATTGCCTACAGCTGATTTGCAGGCAATTTTACAGAAACATCCTTGTCCTCTCACTAGCTGGAAATAAGAGGCAAAAGATAAATGGACTCTGTGGATCACTTGTTTGAGATGGGGTTGATGGAGGTGAAGAGCACTAATCTGAAGACATTGATTATTAATATGCTCCCTATTCACTGGCAACATCAGAGCAATCAAGCCATAAAACTCTTTGAAACAGCTAAAGAATGTTTTTATAAAAATGCTATTAATAGAACTATTAATATCAGCTCTCGAATATTAGATGAAAGAATTTTTGTTCTTCTCTTTATGTTTTTATGTGTTTACTCATGCTAGTTAGAGGATACATTAAATTAGATAGTAACAATGATTTCTCCAAAAAGAAACACTCGTTGAAATATACAAGAAGGAAACTGCTCTACTGTAGAAATGTATTTTCTCTGCAAAAAGAAGAGAAAATGGGGTCAGCGTGTTACCACAGCCTCTGCTGTCAGAAATCCAGGTCTATTGTGGTCAAGAAAAATTCTGTGACTAAACACAGGCATATCTACTTGTGTCTGAGTCTGCAAGCTGATGGCGCTGGATACACTCATGACTTGTTGGTGGAGCTGTTTTAAAGATGCCTGCGGTAAACACAACCATTTCTCTCTCTTTCTCTCCCCCGCCCACCCGTGTCTCTATCTCTAGTTATCACAATATGTGGACCCAGCCTTGTCTGACACAGGTCACTCGCCAGACAACCTAAACCTATCCGACAGTTTAGCAGTTGTAATCAGAGCCCCTCCAGTTTGCATGGGAAGCTAGAAAAACATTGAAGAAAATGTCTTAGCTCACTTCATTTTGTTTAAATAAAACATATACATTAAGTTCATAGTTTTTTCCTCCTTTTTTTTTAGATTGTCCATTTAGAAGACAACATATAGATTGTGAGACAAAGTAGCAAATATAAGACAATATATTTGCTTGTTTCTTTCTGCTTGCCAATACAATTTCACAGAGCTGCTGACCCAGTGATGATGTGCAGCTCTCCAGAAAGATGTTTTGAAGACAAGGAGGATAGAGCACACATCCCCCACCCCATGTCTCTTGCCTGAGTCATTACATTCCTTAAAAGATAGACGGCCCCAGTCCTTGCCTTTTTCTGCACATAAGATAACGTCTGATGGAGCTAATTATTATGCCTTTGTAATCTATAACCAGATGTACTTTTATGCCCAAACTTAATGTGATTCTGCTTTAATGTAACTTCTGAGCAAGTTTGATGTGATTTGCACTTACTGAACCCCCACCCCCCCGGATATAAGCTGTGAGCTAAAACACTGCTTTGGAGCAGTGGGAAGAACCGCTCCCAGGATATAGGGCTCAGTCTACAGTCCTCAGTAAGACTTCTGAATAAAACTAACTTTAATCCTTTAAAAAGCTTGAGTTTTTTTCTTTAGTCAACAAGATCAAAGAAAAGTAACAAAATAACATCTAAAGAATAGAAAATAAAAGGACCCTTCCTGGATATTATGAGGAATGCAAAGGTAAAAAGGCCGTTGTATCCTCTATTGAAGGAAGGAGGTACCTGCTAATTTATCCTAAATAAAGCCACATTGACAGGTATATGTTTAACTATAAAAGTACTCCCAGTAAAAAGTATAAAAAAATTGATTGATCAATGTATTTAAACAAATCCATACAAACAGTAAACCAGTTAAAGAGGTTGCCTGGAATTCTCAATTTAGTAAAATATGAAGGTTTTGCAACTGTTTTCCACGCTTCCATAAAGAATAGCTTCACTTTTCTAACATTTCAAAGGAAGTATTGCAGGTATTGATGAAAGTTGAAGAGAGGGAATGAATTCGACAGGCATGGATGGCGTGAGTCCCAATCAAGAGCAGGGACCACACGCAAGCCCCAGAATGGGGTTGGGGAATCTCATGTCCAAGATCCTCATTTTACAGATGAAGACATTGATGTTCGGAGAAGCAAAAGCAATGTTTCCTGAACTTCGTATTCACAGAAATCATTTTGAAATCTTGTAACTCTAATCTTGTAGTACTGGTTTGGGACCAGGATTCTGCCTCCTGACAAGATCTCAGGTGCTGCTGACACCGCTCCTCCATGGACATCGCTCAAGTAGGCAAGAGGAAGATGACTTTCCATTTTAGTTTTTGTAAGAAATGGCAGCTGACTCTACCTAGGCATCCCATTTTATATTAAATAGGATAACGAATGCTCTTGTCAAATATAAGCAGTAGCAATATAACTTATTTTTTAATTAATCAGAGATGAGCTTGTTTCATTTTCCTCATAGAGAAGTAATATGATATACTTATTTGGTAATAAAGAGCTGAATTCTATGATAGGCTTTTGGGGTTCAAGTCCAGTTTTGCCACTTACTGTCTATGTGACCTTGGCAAATTTTCTATCTTCTCTGCATCTCAACTTTCTCATCTGTGAAATATTAGTGATAATATTATCTAATACATAGATTTGTTTATTTATTTATTTATTTATGTATTTTGCTACAAGTAAAGCTCTTATAACAGTCCCTGGCGTAAGCTAGCACTCAAAAAATGTTAGACTTACTACCAAAGAATAGTGGAGTTTGACCGATTTTGAGAGATTATCTCATTTGACAGACAGGGAACTTGAGACCTAGAAGAAAAGTGGAATGGAATCAGAATTATCATTATTTATTCTTGCTTGTGAAACTGGGAGAGAGAAAAATTCAAAAGGTATATGACCAGCTTTTTCCAGAGTGGAAAGGAAAATTGCATATGCTAAATGCTGATTTTGCTTCAGGTACCAAATATTATCACCTTTAATTTTTTAATAGCCATGTGAGATTGTGTTGTCACTGCTGTATTATATGTGAGAAAACCAAGGCACACGTGTTAAGTGACTGGCCAGTGGCCTCACAGCTACAACATGGAAGTTCCAAGATTTAGACTCAGGCTGAAGTGCAAGCCCTCTGATGTGGGAAAGCAGAGGTCTGTGTTAAGCTTTGTAGGGCAAGCCTACCATTACCTTATAGAGTTACTCTCTGAATCCCCTAACAAGTGACTGCACACTGGTGATTGGTCAGCCAACACCTCAAAACTCATGGGGAAATAGGACAGCGTAGAAATTCTTTTGTATACGAAGAAACAAGTCATTGTCCTCTGACTGGCTGACTCTTTTTCTGTTCTTGGTGTCAGAGGAGAGAAAAAATAAAAGGTAACTTTTGTATCATCTTCTTCCCCAAGGGCCTCAGGATATCTATCTCTATCTCTATCTCTACCTCTCTCTTCCTCTCTCTCTTTCTCTCCCCCAGCCCCTCTATTTTTCCATCTGCCTCTCAAAGGAATGTCACCGTCATTTCCTCACATCCCCATATCAGTCTCCATTCTTTCCTGAGCCAATGTGGTTACAGAATTTAGCCCTTCTCAGGATTGCCATAAATAATAGAGCCTCTCAAAAGGATTAGTGGGCAATTTACAATTTGCCAATGATTTCACAGGCAAGATGGAAAAGAGGATTTGCATTGGAAACACTTCAGCAGGCTGCTTGAAATCATTCCTGTATAATTTTCCCTTTTTCCCACTCTACAGAGGTCCTTGGTCCCCTATTTCCTACCCCACTGTAGCACTCACGTTTACTGGTTCCTTTCTTCCCCCCAGTGGGCCCCTCAATCTCTCCCACTTGAGCAACATCATTTAGAGGAATGCCAGCTACCTTCTCCCACTGACACATTTATACTCACCCTAGAGCAAACTACTGCCTTTCAATTACCAGGACCTGCCTTTCCTAGAAGGCAGCTAAATGTCTGTACAGGAAGTTTGCTGGTAAGTTGCAAAGCTGATAAGTAGCACCACGGCACACCAGATGGAAACAATACTCAACAAAAGCAACCCCTCCTACCCCACCATTAAAAGTCTGTTAGGAAAGACAGCCATTCACTCTATGACTTTGGAGTGCTGCAGGAGTTGTAACAGAAGACCAAACCCTGTCTCATGAGAGAGCCTTTATCAGGAAAGTATTCCAGAGGGAGGAACGTATCACCTGGAAACCAAAGGACGGGCAAATCACTCAGATGAAGAGAGGGAGAAAGGAGAGATCCAGGCACAGGGGATGGCACGGGCACAGCCTTGTGGCAGGAGAAAGTCCAAACTGTTCTAGTTCCTTGATTCTCCATGGAGAAGATACCCTTCCTGCCCATATCCCTTGCTCACCAGTTTGCAGGCAATCTGATGTCATATTGTTTCAAGCTCATTATAAGCCTTCAAGGGACAGTTCAGATAAATATTTATGAGCCATCATAATCCAGAAAGAGGTGCCATAGTACCTCTCTGAACATTATTACACATCATATTTAATCTACTAAAATACTCGTGTGGATGAATGTCTATGCTTATGTATGTACATGTTCATCTGTGGAGATTAGAGGAAGTAAAAACTATAAGTGCTATTAATCAATTTTTAAAAAGTATTTTTTGTAACAACTTCCCAAAAATGCTGTGCAAATAATTGTAACTCTTAAGTACTCAATGAGCTGATGATCAAATCCATCAGAAGTTTTTATTTAGGGTTCCCTCCTCACGTTCTCTGTCAGCCCTATTCAATCAAAATTTATAGAAGCTTTGCCCCAGTGTATGTTTTTGTCTGCTTTGTCAAAGATTAGATGGCTATATGAGGATGGTTTTATATCTGGGTTCTCAGTTTTATTCCATTGGTCTATGTCTCTGTTCTTGTGCCAGTACCATGCTGTTTTAATTACAATAGCCTGTAGTGTAGCTTGAAGTGACTCAAGTGCTCATCAATACATGAGTGGATTAATAAAATGTGGTATATGTATACCATGGAGTTCTACTCAGCCACAAAAAAACAATGGTGATCTAGCACCTCTTGTATTATCCTAGATAGAGCTGGAGCCAATTCTACTAGGTGAAGTATCACAAGAATGGAAAAACAAACACCACATGTACTAACCATCAAATTGGTATAATTGAGCAACATTTATGTGCACATATATTAGTAACATTCAGCGGGCTCCAGGCAGGTGGGAAGAGGGAGGAGGGGATGGGTGTATTCACACCTAATGGGTGTGCTACACATCATCTGGGGATGGACACACTTAAAGCTCTGATTCCAGTAGGGCTAAGGCAATATATGCAACCTAAACATTTGTACCCCCATAATATACTGAAATAAAAAAAAAGAAAAAAACATTACAGAAGCTTGAAATTGAGAATCTTCAAAATAATTTCTCAGGCTCAAGTCACCTTTGAATCCCAGTCCCTGTCGCTCTGATCTTCATATTTGTTTCTTTACTAGAAAATGGTAAGAAAGACCAATGGTCTCTATCTCACTCAAAGACAAAGTCAAATTCTTACAAGGACTTGACATGTTGTGCTGGATATTCCCTGCTGGCCCATCCAGATCCATTTGCTACTCTCCTGCCCTCTGCTCTGTGCCCCTCTAGCATGAAAGCATTGTGAGGACATGGATTTTTGTCAGTTTTAGTCCCCGAGGTATCCCCAGAACAAATAACAGTGCTCATAGATCATTACATGAAGAGTCCTTTTTAATAATAGCTGAGAATTAAAATTGCCTTGCCTCACATCATTAGTGAATCTCAACTCACAGGCCCTTCTCTCTACCTCTTATAGTACCCTGAGATGTTATTAAATAAAAATGGCCCCAAGATGTTATTCATTTTTATATATCTATATACAAATGGACACACCTATCTTTTGGTGTTATGACTTTATACTGCACTTATCTTCCCTCCTTTACTGGATAGTAGACTCCTTGAGAGTAAATGACTATTTATGATTCAATTCCAGTTTTTTTATATAACCTAGAACAGTGCCTAGAACATCACAGACAAGCAATGTTTGTTGAATATATGTGAAAGAAGAAAAAAGTGAGAGAGCGTGAGACAGAGTTAATACAAAATATAAACTAGGTTCACATTTTCCTATTAGACAGATAACACAATCAGTACCCTTCCTAAAATTGTATTGTTGCAGGTCATTCTATGTACCTGGAGCACTGCAGGGCTAGTAAAGATTTTCATTCTGATGGCTCAATAATTGTCGCTTTTATTCCCAGGTGGAAGGAGAGCGAGACGGCAGAAGTGACCGGGCTCCCTCTCCTTTGATTACACTCTCCAGCAGCACGTCTGTTTTCCCCGTGATGGCAGGTGGCACAAACGTTTTGCTGCTCAGCAGGAGGTTTTGGCTTGATACTTAAGACCTCTGTGACACCAGAGGGTGCAGCAGAAGGGGAGCTGACTTCCTGACTCAAGTTTAACTGATTAAACCATGAGTCCCCACAGCACCAGCGCCAGAGAGGCCCCTGGGACTGACTGCAGCCAACTTTCTCATTTATAGGTTTCCCTTTCTGTGATGCCTGACATTTTTAAGGCTGAGCTGGCAAACAATCCTGGCTGACAGCCTCCAGGGAAGAGACGCATATTAAGTAACTATAATAGCTTGAGTTTATAGAGAATCTTTCCTAGCACTTAACAAGTTATCTCATTTTATCCTCTCCATGTTCTTTGCCTGTGAAACACAGAGTAATTCCCACTCCTGTTTTCCAGCTAAGAAACTGAAATACATGGAAACCGAATGGACTTTTGACTAAATACAATTAAAACCTAGGTGTTCTGATTTCCAGGTGAAGATAGTTTCACTCTAAGACTCTGAGATGAAATGAGATTTTTAAAAACACGATACCACTTTTTTTCCCCCAAATAAACTCGTGTAAGTCAAAATGCAAAAAGTCAGGTACCATTGTCTGCTTTTCTTAAATTTAAAACCCAAACTCCCTGGAGCTGATATAGTTCTTTCCTGAATTCTTATTCTTGCTAATTAAACATTTTTGTTTAAAAAAACCCACATTTACATGCCAGTTTATAGAAAATGTGGGGTTGGTTCTAAAGCTATTGCATTTCCCCAGAGAAGGGGGAATTTTTATTGGCCTTAATTATTGGCCTGCAAGGGATCTTGTTTTCTTAATTCTAAGGGTCACCGAAAATTCAGGATGACTAAAACCATTCATTTGCAGTGTTTTTAAAAGATGTTTGTTGTAGCATTTTTTAGTTTTTAAAAAGTTTCTCATAGTACAAAGACATGGAGAGGGAGGGAGAATATTCTTGATATAAAAGAAAATTGAGCAATGCAGCACATCTGAAAACAAATAAAACAGTGAATAATGGTGATTCCTTCCTATATTTAAAAATTTTTTTTGTATTATATAGTTAATGTTTCATGAATGATAAATAAAGAAAATAGCCAAAATTATTCTGAGTGTAAATTTTATCCTACTTTCGACATAGGTTCAGGGGTTGATTTTTAATTTCTACTTACTGCAGAGTATAGAAATAAGTCAACCCAGGATGACATTGCAAATTCTACTAATATATAGATTCAGTTGCCCATCAAATGCACCTTCCTCTGGTACCAGTTTTGCCACCTTCGAAATTAATTATGTGTTTACACCACAGGGATGAGCCTATTCATTACGTAGATATTTAACATAACTGCAGAATATTCATTAGAAATTTCAACCAGAAGAAGATCCACACTCCGAACTATGTAAGTATCAGTCTTGTTTTCTCATTATCTGAAAGGAAAGGCATTCTCCCCTTCATTACTGCAAAGAAATATCTCTTGAACACTTTTGACTTTTTTATATTGTTTAGAAACTTAAAGGAAACCTTTTCTAACCCTCCAAAGAGCCAACACTCCCTTGCTTGGGGTAGGCTTCTCTCCGTGGCACCGGGAGTGCAGGATCAGTGCGGAATATTTCCAACCTTTTCAACTGCCACTGATTTTTCACAATTCCCTGAGTGTGCTCATCGCTCCAGCACTCCCATTACCTATGCACTCCCAGGCATTTTTCTTTTATTTAGCACTGTTTTCTAAAACAATATTACTTTGAATCATCATTGATTTTGTATATGTCACAAAAAGTGAGAACCAGTTTTACACACTGTAAAAGAAACAAAAGCAGAAAACAATGGAAGACACTGTGCAAGGTCTTATTTTGCTTCATAGAACAACCTGAAGTTACCAATTCAGAATTTTCCTTAGAAACATACCCTCTATTTGAATGAGTTGACTTCCCACTGGGCATGTGGTCACAAAGGAGCTTCTTAAATAAATTTTCTAGAATCTCATAGGACTTTTAAAAACAACTGGGGAAAAAATATTTACTTAAGAGTTTTCTATTAGCTTGGGCGTTTGTAAATTTGTATGGAGAGTGAAGCACGGTAATAAATGTGTGCCAAGCGTAATGAAAACGGTGGATTTCACAGAACTTCTGTCGAATGCTTACAGACAGCAATGACTGCCAGGAAGCTTTTTAAGCAGTAGTGACATCCTCTGCAGCAATGAATTAAGCCCCGAGAAAAGTGTTAGTGTTATTTTAAAAATAATCATCAAAAATAACAAAAATACTTATTCCTGATGACTCATACAAAGCAACAAGAAGAAAAACCACAATTGCAATCGAGTCTGACTTCCTAGGAGGCCTCAGGCAATCCTTCATAAATTTCTAAAGATCAATATTTAAGCAACAGCAAGAAAACAAATACAGAGATTTTTCTCTTCTTTCCTATTTGTGAAATCAGTACAGGCCTTCACAGAACAAGGTAGGAAATAAAATGAAAAATCATTTCCCAACACGAAGAGAAAATAAGGCAATGGGTAGGGGTTGGGGGAGGAAAGATATTTTTATAGATCAAACCAGTAAGCTTTACTGAGATCCAAGAGCCAATTACTTTCAGTGCTATTTTCTAAGGGATTTAAAAATATATCTTCTCCTAATATGGTCCCAGCACCAACTCTTGAGATGAGAGATTTGAGCCACACACAGGTGTTGTGAGTGGGGAACCCAGAAACAAATGGAAGCAGCTCACTGGCTGTGCCACAGAGGTGAGTCTGCACAGGAAACATTTATTTCCAAGGCTCATTCTGGATGGAACCCTTCCCTTCCCAGCACTTACCAAAGCAAATTAGAATAAGAATCCATAAAATATGAGAAATTCTTGGCTTCGATTGCGAGAACTGAATGGGGGTGGAGGTGGGGTTGGGATGTCTTCTTCTACCTTTTGACTTTTTCTTCTTAGCATCCTTTGTTGACTTCTTCTTCTGCCCACCCACACCCATTGCAGTGCACAGGTCCTCAATGCCCAGAAACATGACAGAATGCCCCAGTGAGTGCTGCATGTGTTTTGGGAAAAAAATCCCATTAGTTAAATCCCATTCCAGTTCCTTCGGCCCACCCCTTTGAGGACCATCATTCAAATCTTACCTTAAGCCCCAGTATTCTAGTCTGCTCCCAGCCCACTTCCCTTCCATGTAGCACACCCCAACTGGATGTTTCTGTGGCTAGACATGTTCATATTCTCTTACGATTACCTCTGACTCAGATGTGAATATTTAACTTCAAGTTAGACATCGCTTCTTTGATAGACACACAAGTCCATCCAACTCAACATGTTCAAAAGTGAAAGTAAGATGCTCTGATGGAAGGAATATAAGCCTACTGAAATTTATTCAAGTAAAAAGGGATTTACTATAAGGATACAACAAAAAAGCACATGGGCGTGCAGGGATGAGTGCTAAAGTAGAATCGGAAGGTAGGGATTGGCCTGGAAAGTCAGGAGTCAGGCTCCTGTCCCCGGGTGAGAATAATTCTGTTTTGTTGTTGCTTCCTGTCTAGTCTTATATGCTCTTGTTGCATTCACTCTTGCCTTCTTGATGACGCTATAACTTTATGTTGCACTCAGTATTGCTTTTCCATATGCATTTTTAAAGATGCTTTTTGCTGTAATAACAAAAACACCAACTAAACTTGGCTTATACTCTAGGGAAAATTTTGTTATTTTATGTTACAAGAAGTAACAAGATAAGGTTGGTTAATTTAGTAGCTTAATGACCTCATTAAAGGTCAAGTTATTTCTGTCTTTCCACTCAGCCCTCCCTGCCATGTCCAAGCTTATGCTTAGGCTGGCTCCCTCATTAGTCACAAGGTGGCTGCTACAATTCCAGGCATCTAGTGAAAGAAGGGAGATTTATTTAGTTCTATTCAAAAATGAGGCAAACTTATAAAGAAGATACCAGTCAGACTTCATTTGCCACACATTTGGCCAAATCTGGTTCCTTGCCCATCCCCGAGCCCAAGGGAAGGAGGACAGATTTGTTAACACTCACCTGTGATTAGGAGACAGTGAAGAAATTAGATAGATGTCTATCAGTTAGGTATCCCATTGTGTATGTCTGTCAAAGCAAGGAACCAAATTTAGTCCCAGTTCTGAATGATCATCCTCCATTTTCCTCTGGACCTCAACTATCTCATCTACCCATTCTTATTATCCTACTATTCTTCTCCTCTTTCACTGCACTTAAGTCATCCTCTTCCTCAAACACATCAAGCAAATTCCTATCTCAGATCCTCATACCTGTTTGCTACTTCATTCACATTTCTGCTCAAATATCATCTCCTGAAGGTTTCTTTATTCTTAACCATCCAATCTATTAATAAAACCAGCATGCCACCACTTTCTAGCCCCTTGCTCTGCTTCATTTTTTTTCCCAATACTGCCCACTACCTGACATTAGATAAACATTTTTTTTATCTACTTTTTGACTAAACTATAGCTCCAACAGGGCAGGATTTTTTCTTTTTTCAACAGCGCTAGCGATATTTCCTGGAACATAGTTAATGTTCAATAAGTATTTTTTGACTAAATGAAGACTCTCTCAATTTCTTGGTCCCAAATTCTATTCAGAAAGGATCTTACTGTCTAAAATAAGTGAGGAGGTTGCTCATGGTCCAGTCGCCTATGGACCATGAGCTTCACAGGTAGGGTGGCTATATGCTCCCCTTTGCTCTGGAGAGCACCAGTTCAGACCCGTTGGTCCATAGTAACTATTAACAGCTTCCTATTTGCACACACTAACATGCTCCAATTTAGGTAATCAATTAGATAATCACCCGACGCACAAGAAGTGCTCCTTCCAGAGGCTGTGAAAATAGAGATTGTTTTCCAAATAAAGGAATGTGGGTAGGAAACAATGATTAGCATGTCCAGTACTCTCTCCAACTCTGCTTATTCACTAGGGTTTTCTATTCCAGCAATCATAGCACCATCCACCCAGATGGCCAAACCATAAAACTATTCCCTCCTGAGATTTTTCAGTCTCCTCTAAGAACATGTCTCTCTTGTTCACTTGGTAATAAACAGTTTTTTAGATATAACTCTTCATCATGTCTCATAACTATCTCCACTTTTTCATCCCTAGGGCTAATATTTGGGCTCAGACCTTGTCTCCTGGAATGCTATAATATTTATATTTCTTTTTATTTAGCAAATGGTTACTTAGCACCTTACTGTGTTGCAGGTTGTGTTCAAAGGCTTTATAAATATGAATTCATTTAATTCTCATAAAAATCTTATGCAGTAAGCATTATTTTTATTATCAATTTTCCCTTTTCAACATAAGGGAATCAAGGCACAGAGAGGTTGGATGATGCCACACAGCAGTGGCAGTGTGAGGAATCAAGCCCCAGGAGTGAGTCTCAACCCTCTGCTGAGATGCCCTACTCGGCTATCCGTGCACAATTCCACTTCTTTCCACTCCATATCCGGGAAATAGGGGATAGTCCAAACCTAAGACACCTTAGCATGATATGCAAGGACTTCTGTAATCTAACTTGCCTCCTACTCCAGCCTTACTTCACCATGACAACATCATTTCACCTTTTACTAAACTTTTGCAGAACAAACTACCTTTTCCCAAATGGGCCATGCTTTTTTATGTCTTTTTCTTTTACTCACAGACCTCCTTCTATCTAGAATCTCTGATTCCCAATCTAGCAAATCCCAGTGCAACTTTTAAGATTCAGTTTCTGTTACCTCTTCTATGAAGCTCTCCTATTCTTCTAATTTACCTCTTTCCTGTTTCTATCATGTCCTATATCAATATTATTTCACTGCTTCAAGAAAAAGATCAAATCTTGATCATTTTTAAAAATATATTTATTGAGTAAAGAAAAGAGATTGAATAAGAATGGGGAGAAGTTAAAATTCTAGTCATGAAATTCAGAGATGGACAGATAAAGATATTCCTCACTGGCCCACAGAGTGATAATTGTGAATATATATTCCCTTCTACTTTCTACAACAGGAGTTGGAAAATTTTGACCTATGGTCTAGGTCCAGCCTCACATCTATTTTTGTTAATAAAGCTTTATTAAAATACAGCTATGCCCATTCATGTATGCATTGTCTATGGCTGCATTCATGCTACAATAGCAGATCTAAGTAGCTGTGACAGAGACATATATCCAGCAAAGCTGAAAATACTTAATATCTGGCCCCTTATAGAAAGGATTTTGTGACTCCAGCTCTACAATCTAATGTTCAGTGACTGTCATGCAAATGCTATTTGATGCTGTTGCTCCATTTGTCAAGTTATACCTGCCACAGGACTAGAAGGATGGCATGACGGAATTTATCTCCTACCCTTCTGGGTCACAGGACATACCCATTCCTCTTTTAAGTGTGTGGCCCAGACTAAATTAGAACATTCATAAAGAGAAAGAGATGCTTACCTTCAAATACCCAAGTTATGTTTGAGATGGTTTCTCTTAATGAGGAAAACATTTTGGTCTTGTGTGTGCCTCCCCCTGATGCTGGGCCAGGAAGGGTGACTTTTCTTCCTCCTTTCCTTGTAAGTACAAGATCTGAAATGAGCTCACCACCCCACCCAACCCAAGCTCCTCTGAGAGAGACATTGGATGGAAACAAATGACTGAGAGCACACTTCTAAAGCAAAGAGAAATAAGTGGGATAATGAAGAGGAGGCAGAAGTGGTCTGGAGTTTCAGGGAGGATGGTGGTGGCAGAGAAGGGAGATGGGCGCCACAGGAAGGACTTCCTTACGCTCTGAACTTAACTTAATAAAAATCCATAGATTTACTGAGGAAAAGTAAACTCTTCTGTTTTGTTCTCTGGAGCCTTGATGTAGGCTTGGTTGTCTAACAGTAAGACATTTTCTGCAATGGACTGTTCCTTCTCATCCTTCCCAATGTGGAGGGCAGAGCTAAAACGTTTAACATGCAGTTTTTACTGCAATACTATGCTATTAAAATGGCAGTTAATTTTTATAGGGAAAAGAATCTTCTATAAATGGAATCAAAAGGATACAAGATCCATACTACCATTCCTTTGCCATTTTCCCAAGCTCTGGAACAAAACAGAATAAAACAATACTGGATTTGGCATCCCAGGAGAGTTTGTTCACTTTCAGTCCTGCAGATATTTGTGTTTATGTGTGATAACATCTGGACATATGTGGGCAATGCTAGCAGGTCTTTACAAAAGCAGATGTTGTGTGAACCATTTTGCACTACTCACCAGTAAAAGGGGCAGGCAAGCAGAACGGTGCCATTCTTTGCCTGGCATTTGGCGAAAAAGAGAAAACAAATGCATTTTTGACATCTGTTCCTGTTCTTCTTTATAGCTTAGCCTGTGCCAGCCAAGCAGGCCTGATCAGGCATAATTGATAAATTATTAAAGGCAACTTGACAAGGAGGGCAATGAAAACTAATAAGAAAAAAAAAAAAGGAGAAATGAATTGACTCATGTTTGTCAGGTTTGTCAGGTGCTTTGAAGAAAAAAGTTAAAGAGACAAGACAATCTTAAAAAAGAAAAAACTGTTGTTTTAGCAAAACTCTTGCAATGCCATGGAGACTAAAAACATAAATAACTTTGTTCTTTTTTGCCTCCCACAAATTATTTGGAGAACATTGAAAAGTCGTAGTCTTCATATCATGAAATAATAACAGCTACAATTTATTGAGCACTCTGTAAGGCACTATATAGTCTCTAAATCCATATCAGAAATTATGTTTATTTTATTTTAGAGATTGGGAAACCAGAGTGTATTAGTTTCCCAAACAAATACTCAGGGTGAAAAGATGCCATAAATGTGCATTTTCAGTCAACAAACTGCTCCCATAGGCATGTCTGTTTCTAGAGCAATGGCCAGGTAGCAAGAGCTTGGACTTTGGAGCTGGAGAGTTTTGAACCCTTTGTAGCTGGGGGATTTGGTTTAGTTACTTCACTAAACTTCAGTTTGCTTGGCTGTAAAAGAGCCTTAAAATCTATTTGACTGGGCTTTTTTGTGAATTAAGTGAGAAAACATATATCAAATGCCTTGGATGAAGTAGATACCAAGTAACAATTATCTGTTCTTTTTCCCTTCCTCATTGAATCTCACCTTGTGTACCCAGCTCAAACTCTCATTTGGAGAAGACAAATAGTGGTGCTTAATGTTCATGGCATAGTTTTAAAAAATTGCCTCAAGCTGCTGTACTTGCTAGAAGATATTTCAAATAAAAAGTCTTGTTTGCACTGGCTACGTTACCCAATCTCACCACTGGTTGCATTACACAACCTTACCAAGCTTCTTGATGCTGGTATCCTCAAGTGGGTCTGAATTTCTAAACCATCTTTCTAGATGGGTGTTTTAAGGTGAAGATCTAGGGCAATAAAAAGGGGGTTTCTCCATGTGCTGACAGAAGTACAACCAGCAACTGTAAGAAAATCCACCTAGCATTTCTACCTTAACTTGGCAATTGAAAAGTCTCCATCACATGTTTTTTGCTTCTATCTTACTTATAATCCCTTAAGAGCTTTTGATTATACTCTTGTTTTTACTACAGTTCCAAATATCAAATGAGTGTTAAATAGCTGTTGGTTGACACATAAGAAGAAAGGGAAGACGATTTGCAATGAGTGACTTTTTAAGAAATTGCTTTCTGAGTGTAATGTCTGTGAGCAATCGGGCAGAGGGGTGAGGGGAGGTGCTGGGAGTGGAATTCTTTCCTTTGTAAATTCTAAGATGACATTTATCCTTCAGTCTCTTTTCAAGTCCTGTGAAAAACACTTAGGTAGCACTCTCTGTTCTTCTGTGATAACAGCCGAGATGATTAGAGAAAGAATGAGGCATAGCTGTAAATGTTCAGTAAGGTTACATTTTGCAATACCGATAGTATTAGAAAAGAAATCACATATAAGTGGAATCAGTGTGTATAAGGAGACCATAAATGAGATGCTAGGTAGGTTTTTGGTATTTGTATTTCCACTGTTTCTTTCTAACAGCAATATAATTATTTGATCAGGTGTTTAGCCTTTATTTTTGAACTGAATATTCCCATACTTTAAGCAGACATTCTAGGGAATTAGGGCAAAGGAAGATCTAGACCAGATGAATTTGTGAATGATTTAAAACTAGAAAACAGAAATTGCCTTATCACCATGGTGGTCTGAAAATATTTATTTTTATTATAAAAGCCATGGAAACATCTTCCCCATGAACTTGTAATTTCCCAATAGGGACATAAGGATTAAAGATTTTTAGGTGTATCTGAGAGGAAACAAAGACCACTGAAGGCAAACTTTCCATTCCACCAAATAGTTACTCAGAAACAACATTTTATATGTCTACATATATATATACAAAAACAGAACTTGGAGTCAAGATCTAGTTTACCAGTTCTGTGTCATTAGTCAAATCACTTACTCACTATGAACTTCACTTGCCTCATCTGCAAAATGGAGACAATTCTTGTGTCAACTAATTATTACTGTGACATATATCACCTCAATCACTAATTTTGTTCAGAAATCCATAATTTAGGTAGGACCCATCAGAGACAGCTTGTCTCTGTGCCATGCAGCAGTAACTGGGGTGAGAGGAAGGCTAGGGGTAACTTGACCCTGCGGCTGCGATTGTCTGAATGCCCACCACTCACAGCTGTAGTTGCTGACTGATGACTGGACCACCTACGCTGGGGCTGTGGCGTGTGCACATTGGTTCCTTTCCATGGAGGCCTCTCCATGTGATGCAGCTTCCTCATGGCACGGAGGCTATGTTCCAAGAGCAAGCTACCCCACAAAACTATGCTGAAGCTGTACATTCTTTTATGACTAGCCTTGGAGGTGATATACTGTAACTTCCACCACAGTCAGGGGTCTATCCAGATGCAAGGGGAAGGAACATAGACACACCTCTCACTGGGAGAAATGTCACTGTCTTAGTCCATTTTGCATAGTTATAAAGGATGTCTGAGGCTTGGTAATTTATAAAGAAAAGAGGTTTATTTGGCTCATGACTCTGCAGGCTGTACAAGAAGCATGGCACCAACTTCCGGTGAGGGCCTCAGGAAGCTTCCACTCATGGTGGAAGGCAAAGGAAAGCAGACATCACATGTTGAAACGGAGACAAGAGAGAGAGGGGAGGGAGGAGTGAGGCTCTTTTTAACACTCAGTTCTCACAGGAACTAACAGAGCAAGAACTCACTGATTACCTCAAAGGTAGCACCAAGCTGTTCATGAGAAATCCACCCCCAAGACCAAAACGTCTCCCACTAGTCCCCACCTCCAACATGGGGAGCAAGTTTCAGCATGAGATTTAAAGGGGACAAATATCCAAACTGTATCAGGCATAGATGCATTATAAGAAGAGTGAGTGGCTCTGGTCATTTTTGGAATATACAACCTACCACAACAGTAAAATCTGCCATTTAACATATGTTCCTATTCCCCTTCTTTCTTTCAGGAAAAACTTTTTACATGCCTTCACACTTATTTTCACCATTTTTATTAATTTTGCAAAGAAATTAAAACTTAACACTGAATTTGGTTTCTAATCTCACGTCTTGATCCCTCGAGTAATGGCTTCTTGGGCAAGGACAACCAGTTACTGTGGAACACTCAAAGGCAGGAAGTAGGGTGACAGGCAAAGCACCCCTTTTGTTCTTGTTACCCCTAATTGTGAGAACATATATTTAGAGTGAATTTTACTAGTGAACAAAGAGTACAGCACTGTCATCAAGACTATATTTGCTGCATCTGAATGTTTATAGCAGCACAATTCACAATTGCAAAGATGTGGAAACAACCCAAGTGTCCATCAATACATGAGTGGATTAATAAAATGTGGTATATGTATACCATGGAGTACTATTCAGCTTTAAGAAACAATGGTGATATAGCAGCTCTTGTATACTCTTGGATAGAGTTGGAACGCATTCTACTAAGTGAAGTATCCGAAGAATGGAAAAACAAGCACCACATGTACTCACCATCAAATTGGTATTAACTGATCAACACGTAAGTGTACATATAAGAATAACATCTATTGGATGTCAGGCAAGGGGGAGGGGGCAGGAGGGGACAGGTATTTGCATACACAAAGAGTGCAATGTGCACCATCCAAGGGATGGGCACACTTCAAACTCGGATTTGGGGGGGAGTGGGGAGGCAAGGGCAACATACATAACCTAAACATCTGTACCCCCATAATATGCTGAAATAAAAAAAAGACTATATTTGCTTTATAAAAATATCCTTTACATTTAATATCTATTTGCTAAGCATCTTTCCTGATTCCCTTTTGGTTTTCATGAAATAAGAACATTATGCAAAAGCTAGCGTACCTGTCCTCTTTGGTAAATATTGTTGTAGGTACATATACGAAAGCCTATAAACACTGGTTGAACAAACAGCTTTTTTGACAGATAAAAAAACAAATCTCATGCAATTATCCAAAAAACCAAGTTTACCACTTGGCAAGTTAGTAATGCGTTATTAATTTTGAATCTCAACATCCTTAATTCTTATCAGAGAATCACATATAAGGTTACTCAGGAGAAATCAACAGCTCTGGCAAAAACTCTCCCCAAATGTCCCCAACTGTTCCCCAAATGTTGTAGAGAGCTCACAAAGAGAGCTTCTCAGATGTTTGTCTTTCCATCAAAAAGCTGTTATAATACTCAATGCCAAATATTCAAACGAAATAAACCAGCAAAATCATGTATAATTCTACAGTTTCCAAATTCCAAGGTCCTTAACATCACAAAGACTCAATTAAAATCGGTTTACCTCCAAATTTTATTTTGGCATTGATTTATTAAACAAGAAACTGAGAAAGTCATTGAGAATAGTAGCAAAATGTAGTGCATTATTGAACTGTCAGCAAAACTGCCAGGCATATTTTCTAATTTGTGGAAAAAGGAAAAAAAAAATGTATAAGATGGAGTTTTCATTACTTTCATTAAACTATTGCTTTTGTTGTTGCCAAACCCTACTATCTGGGTGCAGCCCATTTAAGGAGCAGAGACTGCCGATCCACATTAGATGGCAAATACTTCACTCCAGGAGTTGAGCCTCCCTTCTTCTGCTCAGTCACTGTATCTGCAGTGACCATCTCCGAAGTGGTAATGTCAGTGGTGGGTTTTCTATTGTTGTCGACAGAAATAACTCTGGACGTTTATGGTGGGCCCTGGATATTAATTTTCTCTTTGAAAATGCATTTTATACAATGTAAGGAAAAACTCCCTGTCAGTTACATTCTATGTGGATGTTGCCCAGTTTAAATAGCAGGACACATTTTACCAGTGTAAACATAACAATTGGGTTTCACTAATGATGACAGGGTAATTAGTTAATCCTTGTAAATATCTTAAATCACTATATTAAAGATACTACTTCAATAAAAAAGATTCTTATCTGAGAGAAAATGAACATAAAATAAAGCAGCTTTGAGAAGCGCAGCATCTGGACGTTTATGCAATTTCTTTATTCTGTTACTTGATGCTTTCAAATCCATGGCTACACTCCTGGCACAAATTAAATATGTAAGATAATTTCTTCAAGTAATTCTCAGTTATTCTTGAGATGAGGGAATATGGATAAATGAAACTCACAAATAATCCAAAAACATCTTCTGTAGTTCTGCCTTTTGGGAAGACGCTGACGGATGTATTATTGTAAGGTATCAGCTTACGTCTGAAATAGGATGTACTAACTCGTGAGCCAGGCTGCAGGGACTTAATTCACATGCAGAACAAGGATTTTGGAAGTACTCTGTTGGGAGGTATAGTAGTTATCTATTGCCATATAAAAATTGTCACAAATTTATTGACTTAAAACTATACACGTTTATTATCTCACAGTTTCTGTGCATTGGAAATTTGGGCACAGCTTTGCTAGGTTCTCTGCTTTGGGGTTCTCCAAAAGTTTTCACTTAAATGTCAGCCAGGGCTGGAGTTTCATCTGAAGGCTAAACAGAGGAAATATCTGTTTCCCGGTTCAGTGGTTATTGGCAAGATTCAGTTCCTTACAGACTGCTAGACTGAGCATCTTAGTTCTTTGCATACTGTCAGACTGAGGGCTTTAGTTTTTTGCTGGCTATTGGCCAAAGACCATTCCAGTTTTTTGCTCTGTGGGCCCTTCCATGTGGTAACTGGCTTTATAAAAGCATGGAAGCCAAGAAAACAAGAATCTGCTAGCAAGATGAAAGTCACAATGTTTTGTAGCCTCATGATGGAAGTGACATCCCATTACTTTTGCCATTTTCTGTTGGTTAAATGCAAGTCAATATATCCAGCCCTCACTCAGGGGAAGGATATTACACACAGCTATGAATACCAAGAGGCAGAGACTATTGGGGGCCATCTTAGTATCTGCCTGCCCTGGGGGTGGTTGAGGCCAGAGGGACTGGGATGGGAAGAGTGCTGTGTGTCTGCCCAAGGTATTGCTTTCTGGACCTATGCCCAAGTTCTGTGGCCAGAGCTTCAGCAGGCTGAAGGTGCAGGAATTGTTTTCACCTGGAAAAATTCAGCAAAACCCCAGAGGTGTGGCCTTCCCTCCTATGAGATAGCATGTGACACTGGATTGGGACAAAGGTATGCTTCTTTTTCTGCATGCAACACAGTATCACTTTGCCCTCACATAACTTGTGTTCTTTACAGTAAGAACTCAGGCAGTGGAGCGTTGCTGTTCAAGACTGAATTATAGGGAGCACTGGAAGATTGTGTTCTTGTGTGCATGTTAGTTTTTGTTGTTATTGTTTGTTTGTTTATTTTTTCCCCTGAAGAGAGAGAACAGAGAGAGGAAAAGTGATAGGAATGGTTATCCTTGTGTTTTTATGCAACTGTAAAAGGGGATGTTAAACGTTGCAGAAATGGATGACTCTAGTCTGTTTGAGCAGGTTTATGCATACTGGATATGTAGTTGAACACTTAATTATTTTAAGGAACGTATATTCTCTGCTTAGCAATTCCTCTATTTTCTCACCTTCCTTTCTTCCTCTGATTCGGTGACCAAGTTCGCTGGAGGCTTCAAGCATTCTAATTTGTGTGCAAAAACAACAAGGAAAGCCAAATATAAGTTAATTCTCTAAGTTTCACAGTAGAAGGCTGGTGGAGGCGGGGGGTGGTGCTGCTAATATGACCTCTTCTCTACGTCCAAAGACATGTTTTGAACAGTGCTTATGATGTTCTTACATTATTTTTGACAAGTAAGTGGGTATATCAGCACATTAATTCTAAATTTTGTGAGCAATTTTCTGGTCCCTAAAGTGTATCTATTTATCCATGCATATGCTAAATGCACAAAGAGAATGTAAGTACTGATGACTCTTAAATAAAAATAGGCTAAAGAAGAAGAATATAGAAAAGAAAAAGAAAGAAGTGGAAGTAGAGGAAGAGAAATGTGAAGAAAGTTTTTTTTCTTCATTAATCCTTATCAGATCTCTTCTAAAAGATATATTCAAGGACCATCACAGAATGTTCATAGATTTTGTTTCTTTTGAACAATGTACCTCAAACTCTTCTTGGAATGAAGGGAAAGATAACAGGAGACCACAATCTCAGATTTGTCTACTGAATTTGCCCTACATCATCTTTTTTTTTTATAAATAGTTTTATAATGAGCTTATGATGAACTATTTTTTTTTTGAAAACCTAGAGATCTTGGGATGGTGTTTCAGTACCACCTTATGGCTAATATTTCTCAAAACAGGAGAGACTGAAGCATTAAAATGTTTAAACTTTATCACACATTATGTCTGCTGACAAGACTATAGGAACAGTTGTTAATATTGAAAATGAGATGAAAGATGTTCTAAATTTATCTTATCAGCACTGTCTTTCAATGTAATGAGAGTTACTTGACATTATCAAGTTGCTTTTCAGCCAGTTGAAACCAAGTCTGAAAAGATACAAATTCGTTCAGAAGTCATGGCTCAGAAATGCAGAATGATACCAAATGAAACGGATAATTGTTCATTCACTTGGGAGTCATATTTTGACTGCATTATGGTGCAATTTGGAAAAAAAGAGCAATATTCACATCAATTTAAAAATCATGTTTAAAAGACCTCAGATGGAAACCATATATTTTTCCAATATTCATATATAAATTAATATGTACCATCTGGGTTACATCTGGTGACATAAAAATGTTGTCTTATGAATGCTAAAGGTGTGAGAACCATCAAACTGATCCAAGTTGATTTGGCACATTTGTTCATACAGGAGATAATTCTTTATATGGTGAGATTTAACCTAGAAAGTAAATAAAGTTCAAAAACTCATCCCAATATACACAATTTTATCAAAACTATAAAGGGCTTATATTAATATTGAGATAAACAGATTGAATTCTACATTAAAAGATTATAAAGAAAATAGTGAATTTTTAAAAATTGAATGCGTATTTAGATCTTTTTATCAAAATATTCTGCACCCATTTTAGAAACATAATATTGTGTACAGAATTGTGATTCTCGAGTTTTACTTAGCAACAAAAAACAATTGTGATCTGGCACCTCTTGTATTATCCTGGATAGAGCTGGAGCCCATTCTACTAAGTGAAGTATCACAAGAATGGAAAAACAAGCACCACATGTACTCACCATCAAATTGGTATTAACTGATCAAGTGCACATACAGTAATAACATTCATCAGGTGTCGGGCAGGTGGGAGGGGAGGGGACGGGATGGGTATATTCACACCTAATGGGTGCAGTGCTCACCATCTGGGGGATGGACATGCTTGAAGCTCTGACTCGGGTGGGGCAAAGGCAATATATGTAACCTAAACATAGTCCCCCCCTAATATACTGAAATTAAAAAAAAATAAAAAATAAGTAAATAAAAAGAAATCATGATTGTCCTAAACAGGAAAACCAAGATTTAATACTCAGTCTATTTGTCTTCAGGTGTATGTTTTATGCTCTGTGCGAGTTCAAAGCTAATCAATGTTTAGTATCATACATGCTGACCATAGTACGGAATCTTCAACTTTAACTATTACTTTTATACTCTGACATCAATATTAAGAAAAGTGTTTAGTATGCCATCTATTCCTTATTGTTTTTGGGAAATGTCATTTATAAAGATGTTACTAAAACGAAAATAAAATACTTTTTAAATTCATACATCGCCTTGCTTTTATCCAGGCTAAAAGCTGATATGGTTAACTAAGAGTGTTTATATAATATGTTCAACAAATAAATAAAATAGAGGATAAAGAAATCTATGACTTAATATACAAAGGATGATGTTAAATAACCTTGATTATTCCACAAGAGCTGAAATTATGAGTGGGGATATATGAGATTACAAATGGAAAATAGCAATTGTGACCATATTTTTAATTGGAAATACTTATTCCATAGAATTGGCAAAGTCATGAGAAAAACAATGCAATAAAGTAATAGAATATGCTCAGTTCCTCAATCTGAAGACTGGAAAGGAATCCACCTGCTGGTCTACGCCTTAATGTGTACCCTGGGATGTGGCCCAGGGTGACCAGCTGGAGCTGTGCATTGTGGGGGTTGGGGGTTAGGGGGTGGAATGAAGAGAGCAAGAAGCAGAAAGGCTGCTGAGAAGGGGTCAGAACATTGCTCCTGGGCTTCCCCGAACCAGTGGGTCTGGCTACATTTCTGGGACCCTTGGTGGGTTCTTAGGCCAAACCAGACTATTGAGTAGAGTCACAAACCACATCATATACTTCCTTTTCATTTACTTCCCTTAGTATTTTTATACAAGTTAAGGCAGTTCAAGGTGAGCATCAAACACTGAAAGGTAAAAGAAGTAACAAAAGGGTATCATGAGAGTTGTGTACCAAAAGGTAACAGAGACTGTTCCACCCAATTGCCTTTGTGGGAGTGATAAGGCATCTATTTTTTGTTTATATGTGGGTTGCACTTTTTTCTACACCACATGTTCAAGAGGAGGAACTGGGCTGCCCATCGAGGGAGAAGCCTGAATGCCATATTCTGTGTGTAAGGCCCTGGAGTGGGAGAGGGAAGAGCCAGAGATGGACCACCTTGACAATGTAGCCAGAGGCCTTCCAGGGTGCCTCACATGCTGGCTACATGGCACAAAAATTACCATAATTGAAAGCCTGCAAAAGCCATGCAACCTCGGAAACCTAACTGTGGCTGTACCTTGAGAAGGACTATCTTCTGAGACAGATTCACATTAACTAAATTCATAAGTCTGATGAAGATCATTTGGAAACTGATTTATTCTCTTCAATTCTCTTCAAAGTTTGATAATATTTGCACAACTCCACATTATCTTTCTGAGGTCACTTCCTACTGCTCATCTCCTGGGTAATCTACTTGGGCCACCCTAACCCCATTCTCTTCTTCAAACACACCAGACATGCTCACTCTGTCCAGGGCACTTTTCCTCATTCGTGTTTACAGCTTGCTCCCTCACATGTTTTTGGATTTCTCAGTAAGTCTTTATTTATGTCCCTGTCTGAAATGCAACATCAGAGGAGTAACAACATCAAGATAGCAGATTCTGAGGTCTCAGGCTTCACTTCCTTCCAGCCAACAGCGTAGCTCACCAACAAAGTCACGCTGATCACTTCCAGAAACACAGTGTGAAGTTTAACCTGGCTTGAGACGCTAGGCAGCCAGCTTTGACACCCAGCCTCAAAGCCTACTCAAAGGCCCTGCCTGGGGAGGGAGATACCAACCACAGCACATTTCTGCAGAACTTAGGGGCTAGAGCTGCCTGACCTGGAGTCCAAGAAGTGGCTTACCCAAACTCAGAGCCCACCCCAAGGCTTTACCTAAGCAGGGAGATGCCCCTTACAGTGCATTCCTACAGAGCACAGGGGCTAGACCTGTCCGACTTGGAAGGCCAAGCAGTGGCTTGGCCTAGTCCCAGAGCCTATTCCAAGGCCCCACCCGGGCAAGGAGATGCCTATCACCATGCATTTCTGCAGTGCTTAGGGATTAGATCTGCTAAATCCAGGAATCTAAACAATGGTGAAACCGAGACTGAGAGCCCACTTCAAGGCCCCACCCAGGCAGAGAGGCAAGCCTCAACCATGAATTTCTACAGAGCATAGCCTCTGGATCCATTAGTTTCAAGCAGTAACTCCATCTAACCTCAGAGCCCAGTATGCAGCCCTGCCCAGCAGAAGAACACAAATAGCAGTACTATTCAGCCAGGGAATACATATGCAACCCTGCCCAATCAGAAATGATCACAATGTCCAGAAAGCAGCTCTGCCTAATTGCAGAGCCCAGCCAGTGGTTTTGATGGGCATTGGAGCCTAGCCAGCAGGCCCATACGACCTCAGAGCAAAGGCAGCAGCCCAGCCAACTAGAGAACCCAACAGTAAGCTCTGCCTGCTTGGAGTTGCTACCAGCTGGTCCATCCAGAATGACAGAGTAGATTAAGTAGTGAAGGTCTATCCCTGCCAAAGAACATCTGAAACGTCCTAAGAAATGGCTGGTTTCTCAAATACACAGGAACTAATGCAAGGACACAAGGATTTTGAAGAATCAGAGAATCATGATGCCACAAAAAGAAATTTAAAGCTGAGTATTGGCTAGGATCTTTCTCTTTGCATTCTCATTGCTATAATCCTTCTGAGGCACTGGATGCTCCAGACCTAATAGAAGTTAGAGAGGATAACTTGTGTAATAGTGATAGCAGTTTGGGTAGAGGAGGTAAACCTAGTTTGAGATTATCTCTTTCCAATAAATTATAACATTTCATGATGTACCCAAATGTCTTAGAATCAATATTTACTTTTCCCTAGAGAGCACTTAGATGAGCTTTGCCAACATCTGCCTTACTGACCTTCCTTTAACTGTACTTTCTGCCTGATTTCCATTTCTGACCAACGTATGATTTCTTTAGACATCTTTAAAGTGACTCTGTTCATCTGTGTTCTTGTCAATTGTATATTTATTTCAAAAAGCACATCCAAGGACCATCAAATACTCCCTAATTCTAAGATTTTGGGAGCAGCCACTGTCTACCAACTCCCCATGTTCTAAAATACTGGCTTTTGGGACAGTTATTTCTTCTTTTAGGATTTGACAACAAAACCACAGCTTTCAAGAGGCCAACTAAATCTATTTCCCTAACTCAAATTACTAGACAAAACCTTTTCAGTTGCAGAAGGTTCCCCAGGAGAGTTGTGGAGATATATAGAAGGATTCCCTCTTATACATTTTTTAGTAAGCGAAGAAAAACATCCCTGATGATGGATACGGAGAATTGAGATCGCATGCTGAGAGAACACTGTCTGTAGCAACTTTAAAGGCTAGGCTAATACAAACATGATTACTATCACTCAGTATAAGGGTTCAGTTAGTATAGTAAGCATTCAGAGTTTGGGCGAAATAAAAAAGACTTGTATTTGTTTTTTGAGTTCAAATTGTAAAATTTTGAATAATGAGGGGTACCTGTATTTCCAGCTACTTCTTTGTAAAGAAAGGATTCTCTTAAATCTTTATTAAAGAGTACAGAGCATTTTACTGAATTCTTTTCCTTGTTATGTCAACTAAAGTCTTCCTATTCACCTTGAAGATAGGAAATTAATTTAATATCAGTACTAGGGATTGTTCGAATGTCTGCATGATTAACAGGAACTTAAACATTGTTGACCTTATGAAAATGGTTTGTATCTCTTTCTTCCAGAACTGGAGGGGATTGCCTCATGCATTCTCTGCATTTCTCAGATAATGAAACTGAGAACCAGAAAAGTAAAACACTTGCCTAAGGTTATCCTTTTTGTACAGAATGAGAAAGAACTGTGAAGAAATGCATACTAGCTAGCAGCACTTTCTCTCTCTCTCTCTCTCTCTCTCTCTCTCTCTCTCTCTCTCTCTCTCTGTCTCTGTCTCTCTCTCTCTCTTTCACGTACACACACAGCACACCCACACACTTGCTTCATTAGGCAAAAAACATGGAGTACCAATGTATTACAATGCATGAAACAGCATACTAATTTTCTTTATTTTTAGAATATTTGCTATAGACACATTTTCAGAGACCTTTGCAGTTGAACCACTTAATAAATTTAAAACAAGCAAATAAATGAGGCACCCAAATATGTATACCAAAGCAGTCTGACTATTCAGTTAAAAAGTTGATGTAACAACGAGCATAGCAATAACTGTTAATATGCTAAGAATTTTGATGTTCATTGAATTGTCATAACAATCTGATGACTAGTATAAGGATTGTCATTTTAAAGAGGCAGAAACTGAGGCCCAGTGGGGTTAATGAAACCTTATACAACAAGTAAGTGGCAGAGCAAAATTTGAACACAATTTTAGCTCACTCCAGACCCTCTCTCTTATTATAACATGTTGCCTCCTTAACTATCCAAAGAAAAGCAAGTTGCACTTTTTTCCAACTTACTTTCTCCCTTTTTATTACAAATATCCATTTTCCTATAAGAGCAGCTTTACTAATGCACTTGTCCAAATGTTTGTTAGGTCCCTTGTGCACATTCAAGGAATCACTGTTCTCTAGTGCACATCAAAGGCACTTGAACAAATAGGGGATCAGCTGCCCTTATGGACTAGAGAAGCTTAGTGCCCAGACTAATGGAATTTTCCGTTAGAAAAATCTCCACTATTCAATAGTCCATGAAAACAAGAAATACTTCCTTAGCTATCTCCTCACTGATCCCCAAAGAGCCAAGGAGTAGAAAAGAGTGGCCATCAGTAAAATATAGTGGTAACTTAAAAATGAAAATTATCTTTTGAAACATAGATCATCAATGTAATTGCAGCTGCCATTTTTTTTTTTTTTTTTTTTTTTTTTTTTGGCTTTTTAAAACACTTTTTTATTTTGAAATAATTATAGGTTCACAGGAAGTTGCAAAGGATAGTACGGGCGCCCTGTGTACTCTCAGTTTCCCCTGATGGTTACAATCTTACATAACTATAGTATATATGGAAACCAGGAAGTTGACATTGGTACAATGTGTGTGCAGAGTTCTATGCCCTTCTATCCCAGGTGCAGGCTGCTTAACCACCAGTGCAGCAAAGATCTCTGTGTCTTTGCTGCCATTTCTTTCTTTCATGAGTATGACATACACAACTATGCGGATGGTATTAGAATCTGGGGTAGAGATCACAAGGTGAAACTGGGCTGAGCAGAACAAATGCATCCCTTGCTTTCACCCAGACTCCTTAAGAATCTTCCCGGAGAATGCCCACAAGTCACAATCAGCATCTTGAAGGAGGCAAGTGGAGATGGAGAAGAACTAGAAAATATCCCCTTTTCATTCAGACACTCAGCACTTATTTATAGAGAACTGGTTAGGTGCTAGGCCTTCCAAGTCAGGGAAGAATCAGGAAAGGCTATTGCACTCAAGGAGCTTGCGGTCTAGGTCTGTTACATTCTTTTTCTTGCCCACATTGCAATAGCTGAAATGACATTTCCAATGAGGGATCAGCATTATGAACTAGGGTAGCTAATTCTGTGAAAGACATAGCAGCATGGTAATTCCAAGTAAAATACAGAAGACTCCTGAACTCATGCAAAATAAATTTCCTAACTCCAGCACATTAATATATCAAGAATTGCATGCTAATAGCCAACAGCACACTTCACTACAAACATTTAATTTCCTTCTAGATGCTGGTGAACACTGGAGGATAGAGTTCAAAGGACGAGCTTTTATATTTATTGCACATTTGTACAAAGACTACTCTAGACAGGTAAACATTCTCAAGTTTAATTTGGTTCCTTCACTGACCATCAGCTTTAATTATGCCTTTAGACCATTTTTATGGTGTTTGTCATGCAAATACCTTTGTTAGAAAATAGGATATCACTTCAAGAACTCATCCAGTTTCCTTCTCTGCCTATAGCCTATAGCTTTTGACTTCAGCCTGCACACTTTCTTCTCCACCCACATGTGATATCCCCCACCCCGTCACCATGAAATAGAATCTCTGAGTGCATGAATGTCAAAACAATGTGCTAATGTGGAATCCAGCCACCCAAATTTGCTCTAAGCACAGCTATTGCAAAATCCAATCTATTTTATCACTCTGTCTTCGCGCTGGATTTAGCAGCTTCATGATTCCACACCTCTGTCAACGAGACCCTCATTATGCAGGCTTCTAAACATTTTACTTGGAGAAAGAATAAACAACATATTTAGTACTAATGAGGTGAGATATTGCTTTTATATTTGCATTACTGTTTAATGATTGTGATATCTCCAGCACTTTGAGCTCAGGAAGCTTGCTGTGATGGATGCAGTTTTTCAGCGAGCGGCTCTTACAGACAGCTAGCTACTTGGACAGTGCGGATTGTCGCACGATCTGGATGTGTGGCTTTAGAACTACAGCAAAATGGAGCACCCATCTTCCACTCACCATGGATGTCATACATGTGATAATTCTACTTATTTTCTTTATGTTTCAGCATAAAGCTTTAAAATGGGTGTTCACCAATCAGAGAAATTGAATCAAAACATTTTTTTACATTATTTTTCTCCCCCTTCCCTTTATTGTGCAATGGCTATAAAAAACAAAGAACTTTAAATATTTTCTCTTACCCTAATTCATCCTAATTCTTCTCACCTCCATATTTCTTTTAAAGACCGTTTAATTAAATAAACATTATTCAGTGCCATCTTGTAAAATAAAGTTATATATTCCATATCCATTCCAAATTAAGCATGGCTGATAGCAATTTTTGGTCTCAAAATGGGAAGAATTTGGGATCAACAGAATAATTATAAAAGGTCAAATGCAAAGGCAAAATGAAAATAATAGAGCCTTGTGGCCAAGAAGTGCTAGGTTTGAATCCCAGCTCTGCTACTTAGTTACTTAACTAATTTGACACTCAGGTTCCTTATCCATAAATGAGTATTAAAAAATATCAACCTCATTGAGTTCTAGGGATTCATGAGATAATATATATAAAATGCCATTATATGGGGCATGGTGCATATTAGACAGTCCATATACTTTTGCTTTTACTATTATTATGAAAACAGAGTGAGGCAGGTACATAGATAGCTGATAACCTGGAAGACCAGAGAGAAGCAGCTTTTCTTTTTCTCTCTGTTTAATTCCTGAACTTCGAAAGGAAAGGCTGCTTTCCATTCACATCCAAACGTTTAGCACACCTAAGGGCCATTAAAGAGTTTCCAAGTTATTTTCCTGCCAGTGGGGAAAGGGTCTAGTCTGTTATGAGAGACAGTCCTCAAACAAGCAAGACAGTCAGTGCCTGCAACATGCTGAAGTTTTAACTCTTAAACCTGGAAGTAAGCCATGCTAGCCGACCAGAGATCCTTATCCAAAGGAAGAAATAAGAGAGGCCTCTAATTGGGCTGGGAAACTCTAGGGAGAAGTCGGGGTAGTCCAGCAGCTCTTTATTCAACAGGTACTTTTTCTGCCTCTACTCAGAATACTGGGTATGGAGTCAGAAGTCCTGGATACAAATTCTGTTTCTTTCGCTCACCAATCTACAAAAAGAGCTTTGGTGTAAGAATCACATGGGATAATGAAGACTGCTTAGCAAATACTAAAACACTTTATATATGTCCAGCAGAGATGGACAAAATAAGGTACTATCTAATTAGACACTCAATTTAAATTTGCTCATTGTTTTCTTTAACTAGTAAATGTGGGTCTTAAAAGTATAAATTTGTTTTTTTCTTTATAAGTGCCTGAGCTAATGTCAACATTAGCATTGTTAGATCATCTCAGGCCAGAAGATGGAACCTCAAGACCAGAACACACTTAAGTATATGTCAATGTCTTTAGTTACTTTCATTCAGAACAGGTCTGTGCCCTATGAAAGGTTAAAACAGAGACAAGAGGCTACTGCGAATTGAGTAAAAGGTAGGTTTCACAATAAATGAGCAGTTTCTGAAATATTTTAAATTCTACGTGGATGAGACTTAATGAGTTTGACCTCAATAGCACATCAGAATCCTTCCCTCAGAAAAAAACAGGCATGGTTCATTAGTGCCTAATAGGAAATTATACACATTTTCATTTGCTGCCTAGAATCATTACTTCTATTTATTTGTGAAAGGTATACCTTTTGCTAGGTAATAACAGGAAATAAAATATGCTCATTAACATAGCTGGCATAGACTTACACCATGCTCATTAATTTTTTTACTTGCTCGACTCTTCTCTATATCATACCTTTTCTTCAAATTTGCCTATGTAAACACACAAATCACAATGAGATATCAGAAAGTGTAATCTGATTTTATTTTAAAATCAGCATTGGGAACCATTATTCTGGAATGCAGTAAAAATTTCTTACAGAAACAATTTCTTGATGTGAGAAATTCCCAAAATACACTTTAGGTCCTTTCTCTGGTTGAATGGTGGCTTCATTTATTCCTGCGTGTTCAGTGAATTCCTTCTGTTTTCCAGGCACTGTACTAGGGCTCGGGTATTGGCATATATCAGGCATGGTGCTGCCTTTCCACGCCGATTAGCCTGATACGCCTGCGGCCTGGCCAGCACTGTCAGCCCCGACCCGTGGTGTGAAAGGCAGGCAGAGAGCATGAGCATAAACATTTCAGCATAGGTGAGAGGGAGGGTTGATAGACTAGAACTAAGAGAAGAAACAGGAGATGTCTGAGAACTCCCAAAACTCTTACTGAAAAAAATTTCAGATGTCACTTACTTTCCATAAATAACTGTTTATAGGGGAGTTTTAAAATTTTATAGCTTGAAGGAAATGCCAACTTTAATGTTTTATTAATATATTATAGAATACACAACAAACTGCTGCATTAAAATAAGGATCAGCCAGAGATTTGAAGATGTAAGAGTCTGTTTTCATGTCCTTATTATGTTTTGGCATATAGTGATCACACTGCAGTGGAAAATAGGGTAAAACAAACCTTTTATGAAGGGAGAATTAAATAAAATATTTGGTGCTAAAAACTGTAATTACAAAGGATTAGGTGGGTATTTGAGCTTGGACGCTATGGAGAATTATTTTCATTTATGCTTGGTTAAATGCATGCAGCACTGCTGCAATTTGCTGTGATTATAACTAACATGGTTGGCATCCTGTAAACTAGAAATATGGGTTGAAGTACCACTTAAAAATCTTTTCAAAATCAGTGGCAACGAGTTGCCAATTCTTCTTCTTATTTTTTTTTAAGGGCATGAATTGTTGAAAGAGATTACTCATGATTCATCTGAATGTTATTGTGTTAAAAACCCATCTTGGAAATTTACTCACTTTATGGAATTCACTTTCTTTCCTGAACAGTATTAATAACTAGCAGAGATAGAATCTGGGTTTCTTTAATAAAATGTCATGTGTATATCTACAAAGGCATGGAAAAAGCATGGAAATCAACCTTTCTGAGAACTAATTCCTTTCAATCCCTCTGGCTTTTATGCATTGTCCTTTTATGAGCCATCTTTCTGCCCCTGCCCGAGGCAGGGTCACAGGGAGTTGGTGACACTCTCATGCTGAGAATAGCAGCACTGCTGTTCAGCAGAACATTTTTTATCTCACACATGAATCTTGACAAATGTGGCTACTTATTGGTCTAGGGCCTCTTGATTCTCCTACCTGCTGCCCATTTCTTTTGATGCCTACAATTGTCCAGCCTTTATTCTTTTTACAAATAGTGTCTACTGGGGCTTACTTAAACATGTCCAAATTTGGACCCAAGTTCAAGATGCAAGCTTCCATTCCTCTCATTTTCTCTGGGCTTCTCTGAATACCTGGGCAGGTATACTGAAACATCTGTTACATTTTACTTTTTAGAGAAAATAACCAAATGATGAAAGGCTCATTCAGAAACTATAGGCTCTCACAGAAGTTAATACAAAGTTTGTTCCCTATGGATGAATAAACTGCATATTGTAAATGGTAAAGAAAGTAACAGATTTGATGAGAGCCAGCAGCAATCTCTTAATACACTAAATGCACCACGGTTGCATTTCTATAAGTCAATATGATATATTGAACATCACAGTGTACATTTTGCCTCAATGTAAAAAATCAGTTTGTCTAGGGATACACACCTCAGCACAAGTAAACCATGAGAGAGGAAAAGAAAAGAGAAGAGAAACAGAGGAAAGACTCATTTTGTCCTAAACAGTAAAAATGGTATCAGAAAGTCAATGCCATAGGAATCCATCTTCTCACAACTTCCCAAGTCAGGTGTCAGAGCTATTTATGTGTGTCTTTGTTCTTAGTCACAGGAGTAAATATTTATAGTAGACATTCATTTCCTGCAGACTTTTGGAGCTTAGGAAATGTGTCTGCATAGAAAATGTTTCTAAATGCTGTCTGTGGATTTGTGTTTAATTTTTATTTTATTAATGTACATAAGTAGACTTAACTCTAGTTTGAATTTTGAGACTTTACATTGCACTTAGTAGGTAATAATTATCCATCATTCCATGCTGTTTTCATGATTGTGATATCTCCTCTGCTGGGTAAATATAACATTACACTGTTTTCTTATTTCCACTGGCCTGGTCCTTCCTATGTTATTGTAATCCTCTCTTGGTATATGAGGGTAGGTTGGGGAGGTGGGTTGTTAGCCATGTGTCTGCAGTCATAATTGACTAGAGTCAGAATAAAAGATTCCTACTCTAGACAACATAAGTTGCTAAGAGTCAGTCATAGGCAAAAGCTACTGGGAAGTGTTAAAATTTGAACCTTAACATGATCAAGTCCAAGTGCTAGCAGGTACAGGGGGCCTAATAAAAAATTCAGTTTATTGTCACTGAACCAGGAGTTTATTACTCATTATATTGACTAATTCATTTAATACACATTTATTGAATGGTTACTCTGTGCCAAGCACAGTACAAAGGATATCAGCAAAAAGCAAAATCATGAGCAGACACTTCGTGTCCTCTTTCTTTTAAGGAAACCCAAAACACACTACTCCCCTTTACCCATGGGCCAATAAAAAGGATCAAGGACATCTCGAAGCCATTTAAGGAATTTCCCTGGACCTCTTCATTTGCTCCCATTCTGTTCTTCTGTAGACTTTCCCTACTCAAATTGAGATCTTCCTTCCATGCAACCCTGATTCTACCTCTGGATCTCTGAGCCTGTATTCATACATGATCTCAGCGTTTCACTCTTAGATTCCCCCAATACCTTTCATCCTTATGGTGCTATGCGACTCATTCTATTTCCAGGCTGCCTTAGATAGGTTTTTGCTGTTGAAAGAATAATCTCATTTGGTAGTTCTAGTTGACTAGTAAATAGGAAGAATTTCAATTCACAAATTTTTATTCTTATACTTCAGGAAATAAGTTGTGGTGAATCTGAACAATAAAACAGCATTTCCTATAACTTATCAATGCAGGAGACCAGTTAGCAAAATCCTAATTGATAAGTATAGGTTGAACCCCGACAAAATCTCAGGCTTTTAAGAAGTGGTTCTGGAATTCTGTCGCATGTCAAAATCAACTGGTGTTGGCAGGTGGTAGGGAAGTGAAAATAGGATTCCTACTCAGAGCAACTGAATCAGAAATTTGGGTTATGGGGAGGTCATCGAGGGTGGGCAACCTGTTTTTCAAAAACTTGCCAGATGATTTTTATGCACAATGAGGGTTAAGAAGCACAGTTCTAAAAGAGGCAATGAAGGTGGAAAGAAATCTCATCTTCAGTAACATTTTTAATTCACCAGGAACCTCAATATAGTGTACACCTTCTTCTCTTTAGGGCCTAAAGGAAGCTCACAAAATAAATTCCATTGACCCTTAACAGAGAAGGGGAGGAAAAAGAAACTTAATCAAAGTACACTGATTTTGCAAGGTGGCCACAGCTTAGGTTGGTATTTCAAAGTTTCCTTTTGCCATATATTTTGCCCAAAGGATTTTTAAATTTAATGACATACTTTTGATTGAGTTATTCTAAATCTTTAAGATACTTTTATTCTTCAACCCTATAACCATAGCTCTCCCTTCAGAAACTGTTATCATTCCCAAACTTTTAAGGCTTTTGGAAAGAAAAAGAAAACCAGGTAATATCAAAAACAGATTAAGCAACAATCAATCAATCGGCACTTTTAGTCTGAAAAGAAAAATAAGTGTCATCTACCTCTAACGATTAACAGGTACCCTTTAATTTACTTTGAAAACCTGGTGACTAGTTGTATAACTCCCAACATCTCCCTAAAAGTATTTGTGTTCTTTGTGGACACAGTATGGGGTTTCTCAATCTTTCTAACATTCTCTTTAATTACACAGCAGGGCATTGTGTACTTCACATTCATCCAAGGCTCCCCAACTAGTAGTGCCTTTGTGCTAAACACAGCATGAGGCCTCTCCATTTCTGCAAAATAGCTTTCTCATAGAAATTTCATCTGTAGACTAATGGTTTCACTACAGATTGTCTTCCTCAAGTGGAAATACCACATTTTTGTTATTAGACTTTTTCTTCTTCCCTTTACCTAAGCCATATTCTTTTCCTCTGCAGGGAAATTTATGAAAAAAATAAACAAAACCTGCATTATTGAAGTAGTGTCCTCTCTTTGTAAGAAGAGCCTTAAGGTATGTAAATCCTTTATGTGTCAGAAATTCCAGATCATTTTCTTACGTTGACATAAAAATTTCAGATTTTACTCCTTTAAAAATACTTTTTATTTAAAAAATAGGAAGTCTTCTGGCATTTTCTTTCTTCTTTTTTTTTTTTTTGAGACAGAGTCTCGCTTTGTTGCCCTGGCTAGAGTGAGTGCCGTGGCATCATCCTAGCTCACAGCAACCTCAAACTCCTGGGCTCAAGCGATCCTTCTGCCTCAGCCTCCGAGTAGCTGGGACTATAGGCATGTGCCACCATGCCCGGCTAATTTTTTCTATATATATACTTTTTTAGTTGTCCAGATCATTTCTTTCTATTTTTTAGTAGAGACGGGGTCTCGCTCTTGCTCAGGCTGGTCTCGAACTCCTGACCTTGAGCGATCCACCCACCTCAGCCTCCCAGAGTGCTAGGATTACAGGCGTGAGCCACCGCACCCGGCCTCTGGCATTTTCTTAATTTACACTTGGCTTTATATTTAGACTTATTCATGTTTACAATCAAGTCTGAGTCAGCATTTTTATTCTGAAATTATAGAAAGGAAACACCTTTTTTTTTAAAAAAAGCAATTAACAGGCTGGCTTGACTACAAAGTAGAAATTCATTTTCAGATTGTTACTCAAATCACCAATGCACATAGCTTCAATGTATTAGCAGGAAAGGTACTGCCATACCAGAATAATGTACATCAAAAATGTTGTATTTTTTATTCATTCTTTCCTTTCGTCATTAATCATCAACTCTTACAAGGCATTGTGCTACAATTGTCTATAGACAATATAAACATGAGTAAGACATTCTTTCTATCCTCAGAATTTTTGAAATTTAAATGATGCGAAAGGGATGGAAAAACTAAATAACATAATGACAACAGAATGTGATGAATATCACAAGAGACATACAAAGTGCTATACAGGTTCATAGAAGAAAGAGTAAATACACTTCACTAGAGTAGATGGATCAAGAGAGTCTCTTTTTTTTTATTCATTTAAGATCATCAACTCCACCATCCTTCATGAATATAGGGAACAAAATATATTTAAGATGCAGAAGTACTCCTTTGGTATAATCCATGCTTGTTTTACAATGGAAGAAAATGACTTTTCACCCACAGAAGAATGAGGTGCAAAAACATGACTGCCTCTCTTCATCTTCTCAGGTCCCTGAAGGTAGGACATGAATGGTTCTAGGCAGCCTGACCCTGCTGGCACAGGTACACTGCCTTTGGCTAGCATGAGATTGTCAGCCCACTCAGTATACTGCCAGTTATCCCCACAGATCAGGGAGGGACAGGCCAAATTATTCTTATCAAAATTGAATCTTAGCTTTATTGAAAAGAAGGTAAATTTATTAATATCTTCAGAACTTCACACTGTTCTTTCTGGATCTTTTCCACTCTTGTTTAACACACTCATTTCCACCAGCTTGCCTCAGAAAGCCTGGGGCATAGTCCATTGAAATATAATTTTAGATCCTTCTAATTCACCTAAAGATATGAATTACTGATGTTATATAACTTTACGCTATTAGTAATGAAGAGAAATTACTAATGATAGTAAGAATAATGCATTATCTTTGCATATATTTTATAGTTTGCAATATCCTTTCGTGTTTATTTTCTAGTTTTCTTCTCACAACAGCTCTGTGAAGTAGTCATGCAGGTGTTATTATCCATATATTTTAGGTGGTGACAATAAGGGTCAAAGATTATGTCACTTATTAGAGCCACAAAATGAGCAGTGCCATTGCCATTACTCAAACAGTACATTTTATGACTCTAAATTTATTGCTAAACACACAGGTAACAGTGAAAGTTCAGGTACCCAATTTTTTCTAAGAAAGATATTTGGAAGCTTTTTCTGTTCTTGAGACATCATACCATAAAGACAATTATCTATTTTGCCTTCATATTTGGCCAGCCATGGTTATGTTACCAGAGACATATAAGCTTTCTGATAAACTTCCCTTTCTACTTAAGTCTACTGTTTGTCATTCAGAAAGCATTAAACCAGGAGGAAAAAAAAAAAAACCCACAGGAAATCATCATTTAAAATTCAAGACTGGAGCATGATTTGGACAAATTAAGGATGCCAAGTGGTATCTGCTGATACCATAGCTGTCATTCAATAGCTTTCTCGGGATTCTCCTCCAGCAATGAAAAACAAAGTGTCTAAGCTTAGCCAAAGTAAGACCAATGATGATAAGGAGTGACAGAGCTTTCATTGCAAGGGAGACAGTTTAGCTAGTTCTTGCATTGGACTCCTATAAAACGCATATGGAGCATTCAGGCGATGAATGAAGCATGTGTGATCTTCGGGAAGAGCCGGCCAAAGCGTTAAAGTGCACGGATTTTAGATAAGTCAGTGTGAACATGTGGTGCCGTGTGAATAAAATGTGATAGTGCCTATCAGAATGAGCCTACATCGTATTCTTACTTGACACATTAAGCAAAGCTTTCCATTCTGGGCTTAGTGGTGATGGGATTTTGTTCACAATTGTTTCATGATAGCTTGTTCTGGAAATTTTACAACCAAAGACTCTTTATCTTCCCATCAGGAAAGACTTAAAGAAAGCACCATATACTTAATAGTGTGCTCTGTACCCCCAGGATTGAGAACTCATTTGTTCTTGTCTTCAAGCTAAAAACCTCAGCCTGTTGAATGTCCCAGCCTATGTTACGATTTCCATAGAGAACCTTTCCTTTCCACTATCTAATCAAAAGCACTTGGCCTGAGAATTGCACATTTGAGCTGTAACACCATATTCTTGAATTACAATTCTTTGATCAGATGGAATAAAGGAGTGATTATGTGTATGTGTGTGTATCCTACAAGACATTTTTTTTCATTTATACTGAGCTACACAAATGGGGGTAGTACCTATGTTTTTGTTTATTTGTTTGTTTGCATCTTATTCTAAACCTCTAATTTACACTAATAAAATTTTTCACTATATTATTCATGGATTATTTTAAAGTCAGGGTGCCTCACACTTCGGTTCCCAGAAATCACAACCTGAAACACATTCTGAAATAGATGTGCTTTATTGGAAAGTGTGATCAGGAAATAGGAACGAGAGATGGAGGAGCGAAGCAAGAAAGAAGGGAAAACCAACAGAAAGATGTCTCCCTGAGTTGGCCATTTCTATGGTGTAACTGCTTGGTAAATCCTATGAGAAAGTTTGAAGAACTTTAAGAAGCATGTTTCAGTACTTTCTTTATAGAGTAAGAAAGGAGAAATAATCTATGTATGTGCTGCTGTTTCCCATCAGTCAAAGGTCTGTCCTTTGGAATATTTCCTGGCTGCACTTGAGTGAGTGTTCAGCAGGTTGCTCCAACCCAGCAGCTTTGTCAGCAGAGGTCTTCATACAGGGGTTAAGGCTAAGTGTCATCAGGATATACCTGCAGAAAACTGGCTTAAGCCAAAGCAGAACTGGTTGCTTCTGTGGCTTCAAAGAGAAAGAATCGGTGGTGGTATATAAGAGGTATCTAATACCTGGCAACTCCACGATTTCTGAATAAGCTAGATTCTAAAAGTTCTTCTGTGAGTCTGTTGTATGAATGCTTTGTTACTCATATGAACTATATAAATCTCTATATCTCTCTACGTATACAGACATATATAAAAGAAATTCTCAGGGAAATCTTCAAAGGCCCCTTTAACCCATCCAGATAAAAAACATTAATTTATTACAATGAAAAATTGTGTTGGAAAATTCTGTTATACCCATAGAGTACATTGTTTCAGCTAAAGATGCTATTTAGGATCTAGTAGCTCCTGGGAAACAGCTATCAGTAGCCTCATTCAGACTAGGTTGAGCTCTGAAATCATTCTTTCTAGAGCATTAGTGACTTATTATATCAGATTAGTATGATTGGTGGAAGACGAAGAAAAACAACATGAGTGTGAAGGATTGAAGAAGAGAATGGGCAAAGCTGAAAGTTTTCTAAATTGCTTTTAAAAATCTGACTTCATCACAGCTTTCCTTTTTCTCATGCCATTTCATCACATGTATTGCTTTTACATTGTTTCCACTCTCACTATGATCTTTGAGTCTGAGTCTGCAAGTCACATCCAAAAAGGCATGGCACAGGATTCTCATATCAGAACATTATAAATTAACCATGAGTATTTATTTATTCATTAATTTTTAAATCATTATTTGAATGAGAAGAGAAAAGGAAATGGTGGACAGTGCCTAGTTATCTATAATTTTATTGCGTTTGTAAATCAGGTTGTTTAAAATTGGTGAGTACATTTATTTTTATTATGGACAAATCTTCATTTTAATTCTATGTCTCTTTTGTTTTTATCTGTAGAACGGAAAAAAAATCTGGTTCACTATTTTTAGGTTCTTTTCTAAAAAATACTTTAAGAAGAGGTGATTTCTTAGCACAGTTATCCCAAGAGGAAAACTATATCTTTGGTATTTTGACTCCACACTTAATCATTAGATTATGAACAAGGAATAAAAGCTACAAACAGTTATTGAAGAGTGATTTCAGTGAAAATGGTGAAGCAAGAAACTCCAAAAGCTCATAAAAGCAATAAAAAAAAACTGGCAAAAAAATATTAGAATCAACTTTTTCAAACCTATGGAAGCTAAGCAAAAGCCTTCAGTAATCAGGATAAAACTGTCTCAAGCAAAACCAGCTGACTCTTAGTTGGAACAGAAAGATTTGTGACATTTTAGCTTATCATGGCCCCATCCCCCACTCTCTAGCTCTGTGGTGGCCCTGAAAAAAACAGTCTGCTTTTCTGGTACAGGTACTGGTACCAGAGGGAACAGAATAGATTTTCATTTATAAAGAATTATGATTATGTATTTTGACCTGTCTGTGGTTCCATGGGGAACCAGTTTAAAGAAATTTTCTTTTTCTCACCTAACTCAGAACTTTCTTAATGCTGAGGTGGCTACCCAAGGGGAATTTGTCAAAAAAAAAAAAAAAAAATTTTAGGCAGATATATTAATTGCTGTGGTCTATGGTAATGGATCACAGTTGGGGCAAATAATAGATTAACCAAAACATAGGAGGAAAGGTTGGGAAATGAGATAGATATATTGGGGAAAAAAGAGTTGAAAAACTTTGATCTATTCCTGGGAATCTAGAATTCCATGTGCATGCCCAGGGTTGTGTTCATGCTCAGGAAAAAACCAAGAAGGCCTTAAGTTCTCACCTCTGGCTGACATTTAAGCTCTGTGCAAATAGAAAATGAAGTGTAAGGCAGAGTTGTCAAGTACTTAGCTGAGTGTCGAAAGTGTCTCCCAACATACACAGAGAGTCCATCTGCAAAGACTGGAAGATACGGAAGATATTTCTTGTTTGTAGATGTTTAAGGTAATCTCTGTCCAATTACCAGTTAACCACTATACTAACAAGATAGAGATTTCAGTCACCGTCCCCCCAACAAAGAATACAGACTTCAGAAAATTAGTTCAGAAAAGTCAGTTAACAAACATACAATAACAACTATGACAAAGAGAAAAAACAAACGGAAAGGGTCAGGAATATGGTTTTCAGAGTTTCCCATTGTAATATTCAAAATGTCCAATTTTCAGTAAAAAAGTATGCAACATTCAAAGAAATAAAGTAGAGTCCATATATAGAAAAACAAACAATATAGTGGGAGAAGGTCGTTGCCATGAATAAAATAGAAACTGTCTCTGAGGGAGTCTGTACACTATACTTACTAGACAATGACTTTAAATCACAAATTTTAAATATGTTCAAGAGGCTAAAGGAAACCATTCAAAATAACCAAAGGAACCATTAGAAAAACTTGGCACCAAATACAGAATGTCAATAAACACATAGAAAATAAAAAAGAAATCTAACAGAAATTCTGGAGTTGAAGATTATGATAACTAAAATGAAAAATTTACTAGAGGGATTCAACAGAAAATTTGAGTAGAAACAAGAAATAATCCATGGACAAGAAGTTAAATTAATGGAGCTTATTCAGTCTGAGGGACAAAAAGAAAAAGAATGGTGAAAAATTAAAAAAGCCTATGAGATAATGTGGAATAACATCAACAATAATAACTTATGAATAATAGGATTCCTAGAAGAAGATGAAAGACAGAAAGGGACAGAAAAAAATTTTAAAAAATTATGGCCCCAAACTTCTGGATTTGAAGAAAAACAATAATCTATATATTCAAGAAGTTCAATGAACTAAAAGAGATCTACACTGAGACACATTCTAATGAAATTGTTTAAAGACACAAAAAAAGAGTATTTTAAAGGCCATAAGAAAAAGCAACTAAAGACTTAAAAGAGATCTTCATATGATAATAGCTCATTTCTCATCATAAACCATGGAGGTCAGAAGGTAGTGAGATGATGTATTCAGAGTGCCCAAAGGAAAAAATGATGTCAATAGAGAATTCTATGTCTGACAAAACTATCCTTCAAAAATAAAGGAGAAATTAAGCAATTCCCAGATAAGCAAAAGCCAAGAGAGTTTGTTGCTACTAAATTTTCCCTAAAGAAATGCTAAAGACACTGCCCGTGGGTCCTGAGGTTCTGCCCTGGAGGCTCCACTGCTGCCACTCACCCTGTGGCTCCAATCCCAAGGCTCCAGCACTTTCCCCAGACCCCGAGGTACCACCTGCTGAGGATCCAGTGCTACTGTCTGTCGGGTCCCAAAGCTTTTCACCCCAAGGATCCAGTGATGCTCCCGGGTCCCTGGACCCAGATCTGCCATGGAGCCCTGCTGCCATGCCTCTGAGGCTCTCATAGCTACCTGGTAGAAACCACCCTGACGGTCTAATGCTCCACCAGGGATCTGACAGCCTCTAGCTGCGATCACACCTCGACCTGGTTGGAGCAAACATTCACAACATGAACACCCATGACCGCTGCCTAAATACCCTCACCCAACTGTCAATGACACCTCTGTGGGGAGACCCAGGCAGAGCAATCCTCCACAATGCCAGCCTCTGGGAAGAGGGTCTTGCCCAGCCCCCAACCTGAGCTTCCAACAGCAGCCTGGGGAACAACCCACCATTTTGCATGAAGATCATCCAACACTGGCTTGAACTGTGACAGTCACAGAAGAATGGAACAAAACAGAACAGCTGCATTATAGGCTCTCAGTGCACCTGCCCCTCCACTGCTGAGTCAATCTTCCAGAGTAGGACACAAAAGTGCCATCTAGGGATCTCTCCTCTTCTTTAAGTAGGAGAGTTCCCAGCGAAAAAGAACAGGTGTGTTGCAAGCCCATCATCCACATATCCATGTGTAAAAAAATGAATTTGGACCCCTACTTTATACAATATACAAAAATTAATTTTAAATGAATCAAAAACCAAAACATAATAGCTAAAACTATAAACTTCTTAGAAGGAAACATAATATAAATATTGTGAACTTGAATTAGGCAATGGTTGCTTAAATATGATCATAAAGCATAAGAAACAAAAAAATATACTTGAACTTCATGAAAATTAAAAATTTTGTGCATCAAAGGTCAACATTTAGAAAATAACCACAAGCAGTCCAGGCACTTTCCAAGGCCCCACAACCCACCCTCCAAGGTCCCTTGACCTGTCCAGGTGCCAGGCAAGCCCCTACAACTGTTTAGCTTCTGTGGCCCTGCATGCAGCAGGGCTACCGGCATCATGCACTGTGCACATCAGCCACCCCCACCTGGCCCCATGATGCGTGGCTGCTGTGGTACTGCCCACACATACTTCTGAAGACTCATTTACTGGAACCCACACCCCTGCTGTTTACTGCCACAGCCCCTTGAACTGAGTAGAGTGAACATCCATAGCTCTGACATCTGGGGCCACCACCTAAATAGCCTCACTGAGCTGACACTGCCACCACTGTGGGAAGCCCTAAGGAGAGCAAAGCCTACACCACCCACCTCTGGGGGCAAGGACATGCCCAGCACCCTTCCCAACCTTCCGACATCAGCCTGGGTTCAAACCCACCATTCTGCACAAATATCCCCCAGCACCAGCTTGGACTGTGACAACCACAGACAAGCAGGACAATGTAAAAGAACAGCTACATTACAGGTTTTCAGTGCATCTATCCCTCTCCCGCTGGGTCAATCCTTTGGAGTAGACAAAAGTGGACCATCCAGGGTCCTCATCTTCTTTTTACTAAGAGAGTCTCCAGCAGAGGAGAACAGGTGCACTGCAAACTTATCTGCCTTAAGCTGAAAGAAGAGGGTTCAGATGAGAAAGAATAAGCATAAGAAGTCTGGCAATTTGGCAGCTTGAGAAAGCAAGTTGTTTTGACACCCCCAAAGGATCACAGTAGGTCTCCAGTAACAGACCTCATCCTAAGGAAATCATCAAAATGTCAGATATGGAATTCAGAATGTGGAAGGCAAACAAGACGAATGGGATTGATGAGAAAGTTGAAAACCAACACATGGAAATCAGAAAAGTAATTCAGGATGTGGATGAAAAATTCTGTAAAGAGATAAATAACATAAAAAAGATATAACAGAACTTAAATAAATGAAAGAGTTATAATTTAGAGAATTTCAAAATACAGCAGAAAGCTTTAACTACAGAATAGACCAAGCAGAAGAAAGAATTTTGGAGCTTGAAGATAAGGCTTTCCAACTAACCCAGTATGTGAAAGATGCAGAAATAGAACAAAGAAGAATGAACAATCACTCAGAGAAATATAGGACTAGGTAAAATGAGCTAATACAAGCATAGTAGGTATCCCTGAGGGAAAAGGATAAAAAGCAAAAAACATGGAAAACTTATTTGAGGGAATAATTGAGGAAAACTTCCCTGGTATCACCAGAGATTTAGATATCCAGTTACAAGATGGTTATTGAACACCTGGAAGATTCATAGCAAATAGGACATCATCAAAGCACACAGTCATCAGCCTGGCCAAAGATATAATGAAAACGAAAATTCTACAAGCTGCAAGACAAAAGCAACAACTAACTTAAAAAGGAAAATCCATTAGACTAACAGCAGATCTCTCAGCAGAAATCTTAAATGCCAGAAGAGATGAGATCTCATTTTTAGTCTTCTTAAACAGGATACCTACCAGCCAAGATTTTTGTATTATACAAAACTAAGTTTCATAAATGAAGGAAAAATAAAGTCTTTTCCAGACAAACAAAAACTAAGAGAATTTTTCACCACTCAACCTGCACTACAAGAAATGCTTAAAAGTGCTCTATACATGGAACAGAACAATAGATACTGACCAGTGTAAAAATACTCAAAACCTAAAGCTCACAGCTTTTATAAAACAGTAGCACAAGGGGGGAAATGAAACAAGGTATCATTCAATATGATGAACAAAACAATATATCACATATCAATACTAACACTGAACATGAATGATCTTAATGCTCCATTTAAAAGACATAGACTAGCTGAATGGATGAAAAACACAGTCTAAGTATATACTGTCACCAAGAAACCCATTTAACTTACTAGAACTCACGCAGACTTAATGTAAAGGGATTAAAAAATATTCCATGCAAATGGAAACCAAAAGCAAGAAGGATAGCCATTCTCATATCAGACAAAATTGACTTTAAATCAATAATGATAAAAAAAAAGACAAAGATGATCATTATATAATGATAAAGGAAGCAATTCAACAAGAAGACATAACAATCCTAAATATATATGCACCTAATACAAGAGCTCCCAGATTCATAAAACAAATTCTACTACATCTAAATAAAGAAATAAATAGTAGCATCATAATTGCCAGGGACTTTAACAGCCTGCTGACAAAACTGGACAGATAATTGAAGCAGAAAATCAATAAAGAAACACTGGACTTAAATGAGACTCTAGAACAAATGGGCCTAAAAGACATCTACAGAATATTCTACCCAAAAACTACAGAATATATTCTTCTCATCAGCACTTGGGACATTTTCTAAGATTGATCAGATTGTAGGCCACAAGACAAGTCTCAGGAGCTTTAGAAAAATTGAAACCATACCATGTATCTTCTCAGACCACAGTGGAATAAAATTTGAAATAAATATCAAGAGAAACTCTTAAATCCAAACAAAGTCATGGAAATTTAATAACCTTTTGCCAAATCATCCCAGGGTCAATAAATTAAGACGGAAATAAAAAGATTATTTGAACTGAACAACAAAGGGGACACGAGATTTCAAAATATATGTGATACAACACAAGCAGTGCTAAGGGGATGTTCATAGCCTTAAATGCTTACATCAAAAAGATCACAAGTTAACAACCTAATGTTACACCTCAAGGAAATAGTAAATGAATAACAAGCCATGTCCAAAGCCAGCAAAAGAAAATAAATTAGAAAGCTCAGAGCAAAACTAAACAAAATGGAATAAAAAAACACAATAAAACAATATACAGGATCAACAAAGAAAAAAATTGGTTCCCTGAAAAGATAAACAAAATCGATAGACCACTAGCCACATTAACCAGAAATAAAAGAGAAAGGACCCAAATAAGCTAAATCAGAAATGAAAAAGGAGACATTACAACTGATAACAACAGAAATACAAAATGTCATCTGTGCATGTTATGAAAAATTCTATGCACATAAACTAGAGAACCAGAGGAAATTGAAAAGTTTCTGGAAACAAATAACCTCCCAAGCTTGAATCAGGAGGAAATAGAAATCCTGAACAGACAAATAATGAGCAGCAAGATTGAGAAAGTAATAAAACAAACTCACAACAACAACAAAAAATAGACCTGATCACACAGATTCATAGATGAATTCTACCAGACCTACAAACAAGACCTGGCACCCATCTTACATAAAGTATTCCATAACACAGAGAAGGAGGAAATCCTCCATAACTCATTCCACAAAGCTATAGTAGTATCACCCTAATATCAAAGCCAGGAAAGAATAAAACAAGAAAAGAAAGCTATAGACCAATATTCCTTATGAACATAGATGCAAAAATTCCCAGCAAAATACTAGCAAACCAAATCCAACAGCACACCAAAAGATAATTCACCATGACCAAGTAGATCTCATCCCAAGGATACAAGGATGGTTCAATGTATGCAAATCAATAAATGAGTTTCACCACATAAACAAAAACAAAGACCATATAATCATCTCAGTAGATGCATAAAAATCATTTGACAAAATCCAGCACCCTTTAATAAAATCCTCAACAAACTAGACATAGAAGGAGCACACATCAAAATTATAAAAGCCATATAAGACAAATCCACAGCCAACATCATACTAAATGGGAAAAACTTGAAAGAATTCCTACTAAGAAATGGAACAAGACAAGGGTGCCCACTTTCACCACTTCTATTTGACATACTATTGGAAGTCCTAGTCAGAGCAATTAGGCAAAAGAAAATAAAGGGCATCCAAGATTGGGAAAGAAGAAGTAAAACTATCCCTGTTGGCTAATGATATGATCTTCTCTTTAGAAAATTCTGAAGACTTCACCAAGACTCCTAAAGTTGATAGATAAATTCAGCAAAGTTTTACTAACAAAATTAGTGTACACATATCCATAGCATTTCTATATAATAAATAACAGTCATGCTGAGAGTCAAATCAAGGACTCAATACAATTTCTAATAGCTACAAAGAGAATAATATACTTAGGAATGTACTTAACAAAGGAGGTGAAAAATCTCTTCAAGGAGAACTATAAAACAATAATGAAAGAAGTCATAGATGACACAAACAAATAGAAAAACATCCCATGCTCAGAGATTGGTAGAATCAACATCATTAAAATGTCCATATTACCCAAAGTGATTTACAGATTCAACACAATTCCATTAAAATACCAACATCTTATTTCATAGACTTAGAAAAATAATCCTAAGTTTCATTTGGAACCAAAAAAGAGGCCACATAATCCAAGTAATCTTAAGCAAAAACAACAATTATGGAGGCATCACATTATCTGACTTCAAATTATGCTGCAACGCTAAAGAAACCACAACAGCATCGTACTGGTATAAAAGTAGAGACATAGACCAAAGGAATGGAATAGGGAACCCAGAAATAAAAGCATAAAGCTATAACCAACTGATTTTTGACATAGCAGATAAAAACATACACTGGGGAGAGGGTACCCTATTCAATAAATGGTGCTGGGAAATTGGATAGGCACATGCAGAAGACTGAATCAGGACCCCAATCTCTCACCATGTAAAACAATTAATTCAAGATGGATTAAAGTCTTAAATGTAAGGCATGAAACCATAAAAATTATAGATGAAAATGTAAGAAAAACTCTTTTAGACATGGCCTAGGCAAAGAATTTATGACTAAGACCCCCAAAACAAAACATACACCAACAGAAATAAATAAATGGGTCTTAATTAAATTAAAAAGCTTTTGCACAGCAAAGGAAATAATTGACAGAGTAAACAGGCAACCTACAGAGTAAAAGAAAATATTTTCAAACTATACATCTGACAAAGGGCTAATATCCAGAATCTACAAAGGACACAAACAAAGCAGTGAGAAACAAACAAACAAACAAAAAAAACAACAGCCCCCTCAAAAAGTGGGCAAAAGATATGAATAGAATCTTTTTTTCAAAAAAGATAGACAACTAGCCAACAGATAAAGAAAATGTTCAACATCACCAAATATCAGGGAAATGCAAATTAAAACCACAATGAGATACCATCTTACTCCTGTCAAAGTGGACATTATTATTAATAAAAAGTCAAAAAACAACAGATATTGGCAAGGATACAGAGAGAAACAAATGCTTATACACTGTTCTTGGGACTGAAAATTTGTTCAACCTCTATGGCAAACAGTATGTAGAACCCTCAAAGAGGTAAAAGTAGACCCACTATTTGATCCAACTATCCCAATACTGGGGATCTATCCAAAGGAAAAGAAGTCATTATATTAAGAAGACACATGCATTCAAATGTTTATTGCAGCGCAGTTCACAGTTGCAAAGATATGTAATCAACCTAAGTGTGTGAGATGCACACACACACACATATACACACTCATATACCATGGAGAACTACTCAGCCATAAAAAGGAATGACATAATGTCTTTTGCAGCAACCTGAATGGAACTGGAGCCCATTATCCTAAGTGAAGTATCTCAGTAATGGAAAATCAGACACCATGTGTTCTTACTAACAAGTGAGAGCTAAATGATAGGTACATATGGGCACAAAGAAATGTAAGGGACATTGGAAACTAAGGACGGGGAGTGTTGGGAGGTGTGGAATAAGAACTTACCTATTGGGCACAAAGAGCCACTGTCCAGGTGACAGGCACACTGAAAGCCCTAACTTCAGCATTATACAGTGTATCCACATAACAAACACATTTGTACATCCTTAATATTTTGAAATAAATAAAAGGAAAGTGAAAAGACACTCTAAAAAATGGGAAAAATATTTGCAAAACATATATATGATAAGGGACTAGTGTCCAGAACTCTAACAACTCAACAACAAAAAGATAAAGAAAAAAGTTAAATATGGACAAAAGAGTTGAATAGACATTTCTTCAGAGAAGATATACAAATGGCCAGCAAGTACATGAAAAGATGTTCAACATTAGTCAAGAAAATTAGTCAGGAAAATGCAAATTTGAATCACATTGAGAATTTCACACCCATTAGGGTGAGTATAACTTTTCAAAAATCAGA
>NW_012144966.1:11627419-11631055 GCF_000956105.1 Propithecus coquereli
CAGCTGCTTGAAGAAAAAGAAAAAATGAGCTTTGCTGTTTAGTATGAGAACTGGGCTATTCCTTTAAATTAAACAAATGTAAACATTTTTATCTCAAATCATTGGATTCTCGGGAATAATGGGCTTTAACTATGGCTTCCAGTTATACTCATTTAAATTCAAATTTGTGGCTAAAATCAAAACTCTTTCAAGTAAATTAAATAGAAACACGAATTTATGTCTGCATCTCTAGCACTGGAGGTAGAGCTCCTTGATGTAATTAAATCCTTCATCATTTGGAGCCATTCTAAGAGTGCACTAATTGTACTCACACTGGAAACTTTCAGGCAATAAATCATGAGCTAGGACTTTTCCTTCAGTATGATTGCAACTGTGCTTCAGCACAAATATGCTTTCTCTCAGGGCTCACTGATGCCTTCCGTTGTTGCAGCATCCCCAACTTCTTCTGAACTAAATTATAATGAAATGCATGGTGCATCCTTCAAGATGTATTTGTTTCAAGGTGTTTAGGAGAAGCTGGATGAGACAAGAGCAATAAAAAAAACACACTATAACTGGTAGTGTCTCATATTAACCATTTTTAATATCATCGGTTCCTTCATTCATTCACTTGACAAACATATATTCAGTGCTTGCTCATTTTTTAGCTAGGCACTGCCCTTGACAAAGAATTAAAATTTAGCATATCCAGCTTTTAAGGAGACCACAGCATTTTGGGGGACACAGAAACAGATACAACTAATGATAATTTAATGTGGCAAATACACTGACAGAAATATGCCGGAATGAGAACAAAAAGTCATTGCACATAGCATAACCTGGATGATGGGAGGAGGCATCTTGGAGAAATAAAGTTTTCCTGTGGGTAAGACGGGCCACTGGAGGAAGCAGAAAAGGGAAAGTAATTCTAGGCACAGAGTACAGAATTAATAAAAACACGCAGATTAGAAACAAAAAAAAGAGCAGGTTAAACCGCAAGATATTTTGCCTAGAAAGGACCAGATCCCAAAAGACTTTGTATGCCATGTTGAAGAGTTGGATCTTACCACATTGGTAATGGAAAGCGACTAAAGGTTTTTACACAGCAGCAAAGTGCAGGCTGACTTGTATTTTACTTCACACACTTTTGAAGAGATATGGAATTTTAGGGGATATACTAAAAATTATGTTTGCTTTCTTTTTAGACAGTTTTTAGTGACTGTATCAGATTGACCATCAATGTGGTTATCACAAATATTATAAAGACCATAATGCATTGTAAAGACTGCAGTGCACAACCATTTGGCAAAGCCATCAATTGTTCTGCAGTAAATTGTGAATATAGATATGGCTAGAGGACAAAGCAGAAAAGAGTTGAGACGAATCCCAGATAAAGCATAAAAGCATAGACTCTTCTTTTTTTCTGTCTCTGAAAACTTTCATCTCATAAATTGAAACAGTGTCTTATTGTCCTCAACAAAATCCCTCCTTTCTCAGAGGAAAACACCATGAAAATTAACGTCCACTAACATCAATGTTTGTTTGAAGTAAAGAGTCTATTATAACTCCATTAGAAGAGAATTGCTTGTGGCATCAAATTACTGTGGGAAACCAGTCCATGCTCCGCCTTCCCATACACACATTGCTAAGACCCCGTAGAGAATCCATTAGTGGGACCCAGAGTCACACTAGCCTATAATTTTTCTTTGCCTTAGGAAAACAGTAGCCTGTAATTTTTCTTTGCCTGAGGTTTTAAAAGGGCTGTCCCTAGCTGAGTCTCACCCATGCTGTCACAGTCCCAAATCCAACTCATATCCTAGTTACTGTCTATAAACCTTCTCAAGAAGAGAATATTCAATGGAAATAGACTTCCTTGTTTTGTAGTTTGTCTGTGAGCAAAGAAATTCCTTTTATCTGGGCTCTTGTTCTTGATTTTCCATTGTAAGTTTGATTTTAAGTCTATCAAATAAAAATTCACAAATACAATTGTCCCTCAGTATCCATGGGAGATTGTTTCCAGGACTTCCCGAGGATATCAAAATCCGTGGATGTTCAAGTCCATGATATAAAATGGCGTAGTACTTGCATATAACTTACCCACATCTTCCATAATCTAATACTATTATGAGTATTAGATTACTCATAATAACTAAATGCTACACCATATAAATGTTTTGCCAGTAGTTGTTATACTGTATTGTTTAGGGAATAGTGACAAGAGAAGTCTGTACATGTTCAGTACAGATGCAATTTTTTTCCAAATATTTTTTATCTGAGTTTGGTTGAATCCATGGATGCAGAACCATGGATACAAAGGGACAAATGTATTTGGGTTTAGTTTAATATTAGATATATTCTGTCATCAAAACTTTTCATTTTATTTTGTAAGCTTTATACCAATAATATAGAAATTTAACTACAGTGTGTTAATATAGATACTTTGCCATTATAGTAAGCTATATTTTAATGATCACAGTATAATTTTCAAATGCATTATGTTGAAGTAAGTCAGCTGGACATTACTTTAAGAGACAGCATTTATCTAGTTATGGACACGAAAGGTTAAAATAATTATTAGAGTAAGTCAAACATGGATTATGTTTACACGAGGACACAATAATTTCTTGATAGTTATCAGAGGAAAAAGAGATATAAATCTTAGACAAGAAGAGTCTATATATTTAAAAGACATGCTGGTAATTCAGTACTTTGAAACTTACTCCTCAAATCTAAGCCATGTTAAAGTTCATTAGTAGGATGACCTGAGTCTCTTCTAGGTTAATTTTTCAAAAGCATTGGACTACTGATAAAGCAGTAATGTCCTCCTAAAGGGAACTTTTGTCATATTTTTGAATGCTTAAATATTACTATTTACAGTGTTGTTTTTGTTCCTCTAATGATTCTTATATTCTCTGAGAGGATAGGAGTTTGGTAGAACAAAGGAGGAAATATCATAAGATACATTGTTTTGGGTGTGGGAGCTTTATTCACCATGTAAATCATATTTCACCTCCTGAAACCTTTGAACTTTAAATAACTCCTCTTTTTGAGCATTTGGTATCATCATTCAGGATGGAAGTCCTGATTATATAACAATGGGCTTTCATGATGAACCAACAAAGTAAAGGCGAAATTCTAGGAAATACACAGATTACCATGTATTCAGCCAATGAATACTTAATAAACAGCAGCATTTGGCATAGATCACCGCTTCATTCTTCTTAAACGGCATCTTTCACTTGACCCTGCTTTCTAGGTTCTACCCGTTTTGCTCACTTATAGTTTTCTTTCTTTTCTCTGTCTCAGATGTCCGACCTGTAAACAATGGAACATCTTAGGACTCAGACATGGGATCGTTTCTTTTCTCTATATACTAACAAACTCTTTGCATGGTTTTAAATACAATATTTATGCTAATGAATTTTGGGTTCAAAATCCACTTTTACGTATCTATGAAATATACCCAATCATCTACCCATATTCAAATCTGTTTTTGACACCTATTCTTAGGTGCCTAAAAGGCAACACAAAATTAACTCCTAAAAGTAAACTCTCGATTCTTCCCCTTAACCTTGCTTTTCCTTTATTTGCTCTATATCAATAAATAGTAATTCCATTCTTCCAAGCATTTAGGACAAAATATTTTCATGTCTTCCT
>NW_012144966.1:11632870-11633351 GCF_000956105.1 Propithecus coquereli
GAAGGTCAAAAGGATAAAAATACGTGGAAGGACTCCATACTATTACACGTAGAAACACGATTCTATAAAGCATTTGGGATTTCCTTGTAAGGAAATTCAAGGAAAAGCTTCTAGAATTCTCTGTCCCCTGGATATTCTTACTTAAAGATACTCTTCTTACTTGTTGATGACACCTTCCTGGCATTCATCACACTGATAAAATGCTTTCCAATTTTGTTAAGTATGGTAAAAAGCAAACTTTGACTTCCTTTTCAGGATTCAAATGTTATGTTACTGTTTGTCAAATATCCATAATTAGCAGCAATTCTTTTCCAGGTGTGTTTCAGTCAGACACAGTATATCTGCTTACTGTTACCCATCACAAGAATACATTTGGGTTTTTCCCCCACATACACCCTTCAGAATAAAACTTAATTTTGTTTTTGGCAAATGGTGAGTGGTATATGATCCAGAATTTTTACAGTACCTTCTTCTGGCAGCA
>NW_012144966.1:11633425-11633866 GCF_000956105.1 Propithecus coquereli
TTTAGTAGTTAGACAATAATGTGCCTAGATGTGGTTTTATTCATTTATATTCATTTTAGTTTCATGAGCTTCTTTGAATTTGTAAATGTATGTATGACACTAAATTTAAGATATTTTGGCCTTATTTATTCAAAATTATTTTATGCCCTTTCATTTCTTTCCATTAAGGATTTCAATTACATGTGTGAGAGAGCTTATTAATGTCCAGGAAGTCATTGCATCTCTGTTCACCTTTTTATTTTTATCATTTTTTTCTCTGTATACTCCATTTTTGATAGGTTTTAGTGCCCTGATTCATCATCACTGAACATTTTCTTCTGTGGTATCTAACATGTACTTAAACTCATGTAGTGACTTTTTTGCCTCAGATACTCTATTTTTCATCTCAAGAAATTCCATTCGCTTGTTTTATAAATAGGTCTTATTTCTTTTTCTAATTAT
>NW_012144966.1:11633916-11634462 GCF_000956105.1 Propithecus coquereli
TTTCTCATATCATCTCATATTACTCAGAATAAATTCCTAAGTTTTTATTTTTGCTTACAGGTGCCTACATGTTTTGGCCCCTGTTTATTTCTCTGGCCTCATCTCCTACCACTCTGATTACTATGAGCTGCAACTTTACTACATTACCTTTCTTGCTGCTCCTTGAATATGCCCAGGACACTTCTAACCCAGGGTCTTTGCAATTGCTATTTCCTCTACCTAGAGAACTATTTATGGCTAAATCTGTATATCTATGTTTCTACAGATAGATAAATATCACTACATCACTGCGTCACTTTGTTCAAATTTCTGTTCAAACACAATCTTAAAAGAGAGACCATCTCTGACCACTAACTAAAACAGCACGCTGCACCTATTCTCTGTCCATATCTCTTTACTTTGATTATTTAGCCTAATAGTACTTTGGTGTACTAACATGACAATATTTATTTGTTTATTATATCTCTCCCCCTATCAGAAGGTACTCCCCTTGAGGGCAGAGATTTTGTTTTATTCTCTGGAGAATCTCCAGTGACTTGGGGCAGC
>NW_012144966.1:11636619-11638710 GCF_000956105.1 Propithecus coquereli
TCATTTTCATTCTTCCAAAAAGAAGCCCCACAACTCTTATTCATCACACCCTAAGCCACTCGTCCCCCCCAGCCCCAGGCAGCCAATAGCCTACTTCCTTTCTCCATAGATTTGCCAAGACATTTCATATAAAAAGGAATCATACAATATGTAGTTATTCGTGACTGACTTCTTACATTTAGCATGTTTTCAAATAAAAAATGTCAAAAGTTGTGGAGAAATAAACTTTGACAATACTTGTTATTATTGCTCATTTTTATCATAGCTATCCTAGTAGGTGTGAAGTGGTTATCTCATATATCAGTATTTCATTCCTTTTTATGACTAATATTCCATTGTGTGACTATACCACATTTTACTTATCCATTCATCTGTTGAGGGACATTTGGGCTGTTTCCACTTTTTGGCTCTTATGAATAATGTTGATATAAACATTCTTATACAAGTTTTTCATGGACATATGCTTTATTTCTCTTGAGTATATACCTAAGAGTGGCATTGCTGGGTCATATGATAACAACATTATTAACTATTTTAGGAACTACCAGACTGTTTTTCACAGCAGTTATACTATTTTACATTCCAACTAGCAAAATCACAATGAGATATCACTTCACACCTACTAGGGTTGGCTGTGATAAAAAAGAGAGATAGTAGCATTCACTGATGACTATTCATGAGCATCTTTTTATGTACTAACTGGCCATTTCTGTATCTTCTTTGGAGAACTGTCTATTCGGATCCTTTGCACATTTGTAAATTGGGTTATTTATCATTTTATTGTTAAGTTTTAATACTTCTTTATACGGTTGACCCTTGAACAATGCAGGGATTAAGGGTGTCAGCCCCTGGTGCAATCAAAAATTTGCATACAACTTTTGACTTCTCAAAAATTTAACTACCAATTGCCTATTATTGACAAGAAGATTTACTGATAACATAGATGATTAATACATAGTTTGTATGTTACATGTATCATATGCTGTATTCTTACAATAAGGCAAAATAGAGAAAAGGAAATGTTGAGAAAATCATAAAGAAGAGAAAATATATTTACTATTCATTGGATGGAAGTGGATCATCATATAAGTTTTTACTTTCATCAGCTTCACATTGAGTAGGCTGAAGAGGAGGAAGAAGAAGGGTTGTTCTTGCTTCTCAGGGGTGGCAGAGATGGAAGACATAGAGGAGGTGGAAGGGGAGGCAGAAGAAGCAGGCACACTCAGTATAACTTTTATTGGAAAAAAAATCTGTATATAAGTGGACCCATATAGGTCAAACTCATGTTGTCCAAGGATCAACTGTGTATTCTAGATACAAGTTTCTTATCAGATATAAGATTTGCAAAAATTTTCTACCATGTCATGGGTTGTCTTTTCACTTTCCGTATAGTGTTCCTTAAAGCATACAGAGTTTTAATTATCATGATGCTCAATTTGTCTATTTTTTGTTTGTTTGTGATTTTAGTGTCATATCTAAGAAACCATTGCCTAATGAGAAGTTGTGAAAATTTATACCTGTGTTTTCTTCAAAGAAGTTTAGTTTTAGCTCTTACATTTAGGTATTTAATCCATTTTGAGTTAATTTCATATATGGCATGAGGTAGGGGTCCAATTTCATTAAATTAGCATGTGGATATCCAGTTGCCTCAGCACTATTTGTTGGAAAAACTATTCTTTTCCCCATTGAATTGCCTTGGCATCTTAACATTGTTATTTTTACTTCAGATTTAAAGAAATAATCTCAGGGGCCTTGTCAGTCTCCAGACAACACTTTGTGAACTGCTATAGAGAATGAAAATATAAATATGTGTGTGTGTGTGTGTGTGTGTGTGTGTGTGTATTTTATAAGAATGGTCTCAGAAGCCATTTAAAAAGTAAGCTTCCAGTGTGTCCTAAATCCTCATCCTCCTGAGATAAGCTGGTTATGTAAAGCAGCATGGCTATAATTGAACAAAATATGGTTTCTAGCTTAATGAATGACCCTCAATTTCTTTAAAATATTTAGGCATAGCTTCATCACCTGTTACCCACCTATAGGCATGGATAAGACAATATGACTTTGTAGGATCCAAAAGTATCATTTAATATT
>NW_012144966.1:11640335-11640694 GCF_000956105.1 Propithecus coquereli
TTCTCCTAAGGTTTAGATTATGTATCCAACACCCAGCACCTGGTGGCAGAAGCAGTGTTTGTGCTAAAGAATCCTAACAATTGAGGAGGCCTTGGGATTCAATGTAAGTGTATGGTACTGTGTACTGTATATGTGCTTGAATTGTCAAGGATGACGGTAATACTGAGTACAAATAAATGCTAATAAAGAAAAAAATATAACCACTTATGTTCCATCCATAAAATGCAAGTCACTGGAGAACTAGCAAACTGAAAGGGAAAATTTTAGATTTTACATGAACTGTGTATAAATAAAACTAATTGAAGTAACTAATTACTAATTGAAGTAACTAATACAATTGCTATTGTATTTTTATTTAC
>NW_012144966.1:11640744-11641547 GCF_000956105.1 Propithecus coquereli
AAACTGGATTCATTGATATGAGAAAGATGACAGTAAAGTCATTACCTTAGACACGTGATTCACAGCTTTAGGACCAGTTTCTGCTGTCTCAAGTGCTCCAGCACCTTGTACACATAGCCTATGAGAAACCTGAAGAAGTTGTTCAAGGAACTTGCAAGCTTAGTGAAATGAACCACACAAGGAGAGCAAAGAATTCGTTGGGTTAAACATGTCTTCAAGGTGGAATAAGATTCAAAATGGCAACCACCTGAATATTTGACAAGTCATGTAATCTAGGTCCCAAACACATAGGTATAAAGGAAAAGTTCAGGCAAATATTTATTACTACAATAGTATATTGTTAATTCATGTATGGAACTTGGCCATTAGAAATTAGGCAGGCCTTATATGATGCATATTTTCCCCAAACAAGAAAAACTCACTTTATCCAGGACATTTTTTTCTTTCCCTTGGTTCTCTTTCTGGTTCTTACTTTATAGACATCCCACACAAAGCCCAGCAAAACACATTAGATACATTAAAGACGAGTACTTCAAAAATTAAAATAAAATCACGGACAGAAAAATACAAAGATACCATTTTACATGGAGACAAAGTTCTTCTGTTCTTAATACATAAAGATCCACCTCCAGAACCAAGGTTCTGTGTCTCCTTAGCCATGGCACAGTCACCATTCTACTTCAAGGAATGAATGAGATAAGCTTGAGCTTCTCCTAAGGTTTAGATTATGTATCCAACACCCAGCACCTGGTGGCAGAAGCAGTGTTTGTGCTAAAGAATCCTAACAATTGAGGAGGCCTTGG
>NW_012144966.1:11642875-11644064 GCF_000956105.1 Propithecus coquereli
ACTCAAAAAACTCAAATACTTCCGACTTCACCCCCACCCTCTGGCTAGCTTGTGTGTTCACAGATGGAGCTTTTAACAATTTTACTTGGATTTCACTCTTCTTTGAAAGATTTATCATTCTGCTTCCAGAACTCTATCTATCTACATGTTTTATTTTCTTGCATTTAATTATTCTGTCTTCTCCTTCATATTCTTTCTTGTATTTCACACCTTATCTTTCTTCTTATCTCTGTAATAGGAAGGTGATAAAAGCAAAGAAGAAGCAGGTAAATGAATGGGAGGAAATAAGAAAGAAAAGAAGGAGCAAGGGCAGGATGTGTAAATCACATGATTCCTGCAGAAGGCCTGGCACACGCTTAATGACTTTCATACATAAGCCTATGTCCACATCTATAAATCGACCTATGTGATATGCCAATAGTTTCCATCATGGAGTCAAGGATGACTTGAAAAAACAGTCTTGGAAATTTGAGGGCTCAAGAAAACATGGAAATACATGTCATTCAAATAGAGTAGTATTTTGTTAGAGAGTGTCCCAATTATCAAATAAAGGTGGAAATTTTGAGTTCCCAGAATCTAATGAGGGGCCCATGTTTCCGACAGTAAGAAGCTCATGGAGGTCCTAGGCGAGTACCTTGAATAATTGAGGGTTAGTACTTCTGCTCAAATCAGCTTTCTAACCTTTCTGAAAGAATGTTTATCCACTGGGTATGTTTCTGTTCAGTACTACTCTACACCAGTTACTCTGTTGGTTCCTATATTACAGAGATGAATGATAAAGATTTCAAGAAACCATTGGCTAACCCAGAGTCACAAAGAGGTTCTTTAATGTTTTCTCCTAGAAGTTTTGTAGTTTTGGTTCTTATGTTTAGGTTCATGGTTCATAATGCTAATTTTTTACATTGTCAGGGTTTATTTTTTTTATAGAGATATCAAATTGTACCAACATCATTTGTTGAATATTCTTTCCCCATTGAATTATCTTGTTAAGTTTGTCTAAATTTAATTAACATATGTAAGTCTATTTCTGTATTCCATTCTATTCCATTGAGCTGTATGATTGTTCTTATGCCAATACCACATTGTCTTTATTAACATGGCTTTATTCTAAGTAAAGCTAACAGCTAACTAACTGCTAACTCAGGCAGTGTAAGTGCTTAGAATTTTTTCTCTTTTTCTAGATTGTATT
>NW_012144966.1:11644978-11645431 GCF_000956105.1 Propithecus coquereli
GAGTTTGGGTATGATGTGCCTAGGTATATATATCCTGCTTGGGATCCTTTGAGATTTGGGGAACTATTGTTTGTTGGCTTCAATAAGTTTTGAAGAATTCTTGGCCTGTATCTCTATATATATTATTGTGTCCCTATTATTCCCCTTTCTCATTCTGGGATAGAAATTCCAGTTATTTTATAGAGTTTGATAATGTTTCATAGTTCTGGATATTTTATTCTGTTTTCCTCTCTTTTTTCTCTCTTTGTGTTTCAAATTGGATCATTTCAATTGACTTTCTTCACATTCATTGATTCTTTCCTCTTCCGTATCAGTTTGCTGATAAGTGCATCAAAGGAATTATTTGTCTCCCCTACCACATTTTTCCTATGAACTATTTTCAGTTTCCTCTGTCATACTTTTCATCCTTCTACTGAAATTCTTCTGTTATGTATGTTGTCCACCTTTTCCACA
>NW_012144966.1:11646765-11647415 GCF_000956105.1 Propithecus coquereli
CTATGCACACATATCAGAACAAAAAGAAAGAAAATAAATAGAAATTAATGTCAGGCATTGTGTATAAAGAAACAGTAGAGACTGAGGTAAATCTTAGTTGCTGTTTACACCCGGAAATTGAGATATCTTTTCTTCTCTAAGATAGTTAATGTGGGTAATTGAACTAGATGAGAGGTTTTTAATTTGCTGTAGTTATCTCAGTGCACCACCAACTTCAAATTTCTCCACTGATGGACTGCAGCTTCCCTGTGCTCAGCGTGAAGTTTGGAGTGCCGAAGGTTTTATTCAGTGTTCCTGCTCTATCTTCAGCTTTCGTTAGGCTCTGCTTGTGACATAGAGGTCTCTCTCTGAACTTTTGCCTCTTCCCAAGTGATGAACTGCCAATATTTGCTACTCTCTTCTGATACTTTTGGTATGTATACTGCTTGTTTGACATTGCATATAGAATTAATACTTGAATGATAAAGATTCAACAAAGAAATTTGTTTATAGCCCAAATAATGTGATTAGCCAATGAAATTTAAAGTAGATGCTAAATATTTACATTAAAATGTACCACTAAACCCAGAACTACCATATATTAAGGACAAAGCCCAAACTAAGTTAATTTTGTTTAAGTGCTTGATAGACATTTATTTATTTAGAGTAAT
>NW_012144966.1:11648665-11664547 GCF_000956105.1 Propithecus coquereli
GAGAGAAAAGTTTAAAAATGCCCAATAAGAAGATCTGCATTCATAAGGCTACTTTGCACAACTCTTCTTCCTCCACTTCTGCCTTGAAATCTGGCTGAATTGCATCATTATTCTAAATCCCCAAAGATCCCTATCTCTTCATCATATTACTTGTAAACTACTATTTAAATGGTAGGTAATGGATTTGGAGAATAGCATTTAAGACTGGTTGTTTATTGATATATGTTGACAATGAAGACTGTAAGTGCAGATTAGACAAATAATATGACAGGCACCTTACTGAGATATCATCATTATTATTTTCATTGTTGTCTAATAAACATTACTACTATTAATGTTCTAACAAGTCAATAAGGACAAGGCCTTCAAAATCAGAAAGGAGATGGAAATGCAAGACATCTCCTGGAACCATGTCTAAGATTAAGGCACTCAGTATTATATTTTCACAAACAAAGTGAAAGTGCACACCCTGCTTACTTCCACCCTTGGGATTTCCCTAACGTTGCCCTTCTCATCTGGAATGTCTTCCTTTCTCACCTCTATCAATTCAAACTTGACCTTTGCCTTAAGGCTCAGCTGGAACACCACCTCTCTAACAGAGCCTTCATCAATCTTTTATTCCTTGGAACACCTAAAGAAATCATATAATGTACAGTTTAGCACTTGTATTCTGTAATATATTTTTCAGTATTGTTTTAAATATTAGTTTTACTTCCACCAAAGACAGCAAGGTGTCCTTCACAGCCCCTATAAATATGTTCTGAGTGATTCACCTTTGCGATTGTGTATTCTAGTGGCTCCTAAAGAAATATCTAATTACATTCCTTTTCCTATTATTTAAATTTACTTATTTTACTCATAGATAAAAATAGTCTGAGCCAAAATTCTACTGTTAATTCATTATGTGATCATATATATAACTGATATATGTATTTCAACCTATTGTCTTATTAATTTTTCTTTAATTCACTATGGCTACTACCACATAATTTTATAGAGAACCGATAATTTTAAAGCAAAGGCTTTAACACAGAGCCGATATTTAGTTTAGTTGCCTAAATGAATAAATAGGCTCTTAATAATTCTGAATGCTTCAAAATCAAGAAAAATATTTGCCCCAAGTTTTATATCTGTAAGAAAGAAATTATGAAGCATCATATAATTTTATTGCTTTAGAAAAAAACATATAATAGTTAGCATCAGGAAAATTAAAGTTGTGGTTATAAAACATCATACAACTAGTTTATTTGCATTTTTCTTTTGTCAACACATAATGTTGTCATCATGTAGACAATGTTAATGTCTATACAATGCCAAAATATTTACCATAACAGCCAACTGTCAGATGGGGGAAAATCAACATAATTTCTTTTCTATACTTGATGTTAAACAAATGATTCAACTTATTTTTTTAAATTGGAAACAATGCTGTTAATCAATATTTTGAAATAAATGTATACATTGGTCCCTCAAATTTAGCCCAACAAAAGATGGGGGAAAAATGAATATATATTTTACATCTGCCAGGAGGCATCTTGCCTCTATATAGAAGCTACGGGGGACGCTCTGACTTAAGGGAGACAGGTTTTACCACTGTTGGGTCCAGTGCTAGTCTGTTGAGAAGGAGGGGAAATGCTTTATCGATCACAAAAAGAAATTGTCTCAAGAAGCTTCTGTCTTTACAAATAAAAGCTCAGCTGAAAACTGTTGTGATACTGAAAGCATGGCAAATGGATTCAGAGAAGGAAGCAGAAAACTTTTTGATCAGGAAAGACTACGATTCAGCATTTTTTCTTCACTTAAAGGTACAGAAAATAGTACTAAACTAAGCAATCATAAATTATGTTCTGCCATATTCTAATTACACCATAATTTTTCCCTTGCATTTGATAATAATTCAGATTTGGACAGTTTCCACTGAGGTGTAAAAACACTAAACTATAACCTCAAAAACCTATTTTCCAGAAAAGTAAAACCAGTGCCTGATATTAAAAGAAAATAAATCCTGAAGCCAAAAGACTTGAATTCAAGTCTTGGCTTCCTCATTAACCAGTTCCACTCTATCATTAACTAGTTATGTCACCTTGGGTTGGATGCTTTAACGGCTTGAGTCTCAATTTTGTTGTCTATAAAATGAGATATAAAACTAATACCAGTTTTACTTTTCCATGGTGAGATTAAAAGAGATAAAAGAAATATTCTTTATAAGCCATAAAAAGTGAAAACAAATTAATTAAAAAACCAGCAGCCCAGATCACTGACTACCTTGTTGTTGTTATCTGTATCCTCAGAGGTTAAATGGATTGCAGGGCTGCCATGTCCTTTCACATATTCAGCATAGCTGCAAAAACTCAATCAGTGTTCCCTAAAATAGGAGTCTTTAAAATCCCACCCTTTCATGACTGTTTAGTGTCACATTATATAAAGCACCTGCATGATTGATTTAAGTATTTATTTTCTTTTCAGTGTTAGTGATGTGTAGGCAGAATCTACGTACATGTATTTGCATTTGGTCATTCAGAGGAAAAGTTAAAAAATGCACAAGAAATAAAGGGTGCCACGCAAAGATGGCAATCACGTTAGGAATTAAACAAACCAACCAACCTACTCCAGTGTAATTCAATATGCGACGGTGGACAAGATTGTCCAATTCATAGAATCTTAAATGCTAGAAGGAAGCTTAAAAACTGAATCCTCTGCCTCTCATCTCATGAGAGAACCCCTTTTACAATTTCTTATGACCAGCCAGATCATTTTCATTACATGCCTATATTCAACCATTTTCTTCTCCACTTTGTGTGTTTGTTGGTTGGTCTCACAGCCGTTCCATAAATGACATTACAATTTTTTCTAGGTCTTCTCTGACTTGTTTTCTGAGAGAAGAGATCAGAGAATCTTTTAGGGATGGAAGGAGGAGAAACCTCTTTTTCTTGCTATTTAGATAAGTAATTTAAATCTAATGCAGATTTACACAATCCTAAACAAAAATATTTTATTTCTGTTTGGGAATATATCTATGTTTTCATAAAAATCTTTCAGTTAAATAGGATTTTTAGTAGATATTTTGATAGTTTTACTGTATTAAGTATTTTCAAACTATATCTGTTTGAGATTCTGATAGGTATTCATAGGTATAGGTGGGTTTGTCTTTTACATAAAATTAATACATTTATAATGCATTAACATATATTCAGAAATTAATTTATAGAAATAATGAATTTTTAATTTCAAGTTATTATTATTCTTTACATGTTCTAACATCACTGTTCTTCCTCTTGTCCTACTGCCTTTTTCTCAAGTGTAATCAAGGCCTTCCCTGGAAAGATAAAACTATAAATGTTTCTACCTACAGGTGGGAAATTTAACACATTTGTTTTGTCAGGAACTGGATAAAGAACAAAAAAGCTAAAAGAGAAAAATTGTTTTAATGCATATGCTCTGGGCCTCAGGAGATTTTGAAATAAAGTAGCGCTTCCTTTTTTCATTGTTTTTACTAATTTATTTTGGTATAGGTACTTATCCTGTCTGACTTAGGGACACCAGTCTTTTATGAGGTTTCCTTCTTTCAAGTACCTCTGGGAATCCTAAGACCATTTGTTTCATGCTCTCACTCTGGTATTCACTAGTCACTTGGAATAGCCAATGCCTGGTGCTGGACCATGTCCCTAAACTCTTTTCTTTCATGCATATCTCAGGGTAGGGGTTGGTTCCCCCTCCTTTAGCTTCACTGCAAGCATAATGGCAAGCTTATCCTTCAATTCTCTGAAGCATAACTAGACTATATAATGCTTTACAAGACTTCACTAAAAGAAATAAGGGAAGGGAACTATAACACAGAAAACTTAAAATTGGCTGTGGCTGCTTTTAGAATCTGCAGTCCCAAGCCCTGTGTCGGCCCTCTCCTGACACCTTTCTTTCTTAGATCTCCCTCACTGTGGTGAAAACCATCCTCCTTTCCATCTCTTGTCTTCCTCATTTCATAGAGTCTAACTTACTTCCTGGGAAGGAGGCAAGGAGAACTTCCTAAGCAGAGTACACCTCTTATCCTGTAGTCTAAACGCCAACTCCCTGAGGCCAGAGAGAAAAGAAATGGCTTTTCCTGCCTCCTGACTGCCCCAGGAGTCCACAGTTCCTCAATTGATTTCCAGTCAAGTTTCTGCCCTTTATCCACCTCTCCTCAGCTTGCTTCATGGGGATCACACATTCTTTTTAGGGAGACCACCACCCCCTACCCACAGGCATTGGTCTAACCCTAGGCTTCTTTCATGCCAGTATGGAAGTTCCTCAAACAACTAAAAATAGAACTACCATATGACCCAATCATCTTACTGCTAGTTATATATCCAAAAGAAAAGAAATCAGTATATCAAAGAGAAACCTGCACTGTCATGTTTATTGCAGCACTATTCACAATAGCCAAGATTCGGGATCAACATAAGTATCCACCAATGGATGAATGGATAAAGAAAATGTGGTATATACATGATGGAACATTATTCAGCCATAAGAAGAATGAAATACTGTCATTTGCAAGCTAGAATTGTGGAACTGGAGGACATTTTGGTAAATGAAATAAGCCAAGCACAGAAAGACAAACATAGCATGTTCTCATTCATTTGTGGGAGCAAAATTTAAAACAATAGACCTCCTGGAGACAGAGAGTAGAATGATGTTTACCAGAGTCTAGGAAAAGGGAGAATAAACTGTTGGTGGTTAATGGGTGCAAATATATAGTTAGATAGAATCAATAAGATCTAGTATATTTGATACCATAGCAGGGTAACTATAATCAACAAGAAGTTATTATATATTTTAAAATAACTAAAAAAGTAGAATTAGAATATTCTTAACACAAAGAAATGATAAATTCTTGAGGTGATGGATACTCAAATTACCCTGATTTGATTATTACATATTGTATACCTGTATCAAAAAAATCATATACCCTATGCATATATGCAACTATTATATACCCATAATAATTAAAAATATGCAAACCTGAAAAAATAAATAAAATTATGCTGTGTGCCTATATTTTAAGTTACAGGCATATTTTCAAAATCTTTTGTCCTTTGAGGTGGGCATAATTTTAAGATAAATAAATCCCAATGAGTAACACCCTTTATAATATCCCCCTTTAATTGTGGATAGAACATAGAGCCTGCTTCTAAGAAATAGAATACAGAAAAGGTAATACAATAGTCACTGTTTTGATTAGGTTACATTTTGTAACAATGGTAAATGGACTTTTCAGATATAATTAAGGTCTATAATCAGTTGAATGTAAATTAATTAAAAAGGAGATTTTACTGGGTGAGCCTGGCCTAATCAGTTGAGCCCATTGAAAGAGAGTGTAGAGGTCGTAAACTCTCCTGCTGGCCTTGAGGAAGCAAGCTACCATAAGTTCTACTGCTGTGAGAAAATTAATTCTTCCAAAAACCACATGAGTTTGGAAGAGGACACTGAGCCCCAGTTGAGACCCTACCTACAGATAATACCTTGATTGTAGCCCTGTGAGATCCTGAGCAGAGGACCGAGCACAGGGGCCATTCTCAGACTCTTGACCAATGGAAACTCAGAAATAATTCATGTGTGTTGCTTATGACACTAAATTTGTAGTAATTTGTTATGCAGCAATGGAAAACTAATACATCCTTAATTAACAAATATTTATTGAACATTGATTACATGCCAGTAACTTTTCTAGCATTTGGGATATAGCATTCAAAAAGATAGCAATAATCCCTGCCCTCGGGAAGTTTCTATTATGCATTAAAGAAGGGGGTCAATGCTATGGTCAATTTAATACAATCACTGTTCTCTTTTCTCTGAGTGATGTCAGTTATTTGGGTGTTTCTTGTTTTGTTAGGGTAACACTAACTGCTACAACAGATAAATCCCCAAATTTCAGTGACTTAACATCATGAAAAGTGTAATTTTTTCCTTACACAACAATTCAGCGAGAATGTTTGGCACATAACCTTCCACGTGATGACTCAGGACAAAAGAATCCTTCCTTGATGTAGCTCCACCAGTACCTGAGGGTCTCATGGTCTTTTGCTTCCACCCGAGGGAAAGGATAAGCAAAAATAGAGAGGGCATATCTGTGTCTTCATCAGTTTGGCTTGGAAGTTGTGCACCTCTACTCATATTTCATTTATGAGAGCTAATGTCAAGGCCCCACCTACTTGCAAGCAGGACAGGAAATGTAATCAGATCGGCAGCACTATCTTAGCAAATACTCTGCTTTATGGAAGAGGAATATGGATATTTACTAGACGACTGGCTGTGTCTCCAACAATACCCAACAGCTGGATTTTTGGCCTCAGGTACCACATTGTGGATATTGAATGATTCAGTGAATATATTTATGTACATATTCACATATGGGGACATTATATCAATGGAACCTATAGAGAGCATAGTAAATGTCAGTTGTTTCAGTTTGTACGATAACTCTTCCCACTTCTGGTAACACGTTCTTTACAGTTTGGTTTGATCTACAATACCCACTGCCGACTACCAACTGGAAAACACATTGACCAAGCCTAGACATTCAGAGTGGACCAGACTATTCCTCCAACAGCAAAAATTGGCTCATGAGCCAATCTGGGTCAGTTAAGTTTCTCCATGGGGTTCAACAACCTGAAGGGCTAAATATGGGGCTGCCAGCAGCTGTCATGCCCTTCATAAGAAGAGTATTCATTAGAAAGAAAGCCTCAGAGACTATAGGAAGAGACCGATCCCAGTGTTATTTAATTTTCTTTTCTCATTTTCATCACACATCACTCATACTTACACTCTCCCTGGTCTGATTCCTAAAGAGTGGGCAGCAAGAAGAGAAAGGAGCTAGTTACCAACGAGGACAAGTGTGTGAACAATGGAGCAAGCATGTGACAGAAGACACTGGCATGTGTGGGTGACAAGGAGGGCAGAAGCTTAAGGGAAGATGCAGTTGCTCAGTAAGGTGTGGTTATATCAGAAAATGTCTTTAAACCTGGAAAAATCGATGTGAAGTTTCTTCTGCGGGCAGCAGATAGACATTAAGATTTTTGGTAAAAGTAGTAATGTGGACTCATAAAACAAATAAAAACTTCCAAGTTGCAATGACACATAGAGATCATTTTATCAAATACTTTTATTCCCTAGATAATGAAGTTCAGGTTCGGTGCTGAACATTGGGTAGTCGGAAGATAAATCTGGCACCCTTGTAGGAAAATGGGAGAATGGAATAGTTCAGGGTGATGTCAGAGTGGGCTTGGAAAGTGGCCCTGAAGAAAAGGAGATGACTATTAAAAGCATTCCATATGGAGTACTGACGTAAGGAAAAGTCACATGCGCTAAGATTTCAGGTGAGGAAATGGAGGGAGGTGATACCTATAACTAAAACAGGGAATTGAATGAGGTTGCCAGTTCTAGGGAAATATCATAAATTCTATTTCAGACGTATACATTTAGAGGGTGTTGAGTTTCTGAATATAGCATATCACTCAGGAGAACTTCCATATCATATATCACCCAGGAGAACCAGTTATAGAGCATGTATTATGGGCTAAGAACTATGATAAGTGATTTACAGATATTATCAAATTTAATGTTCACAATAGTTCCTGGAGAGTTTAACGAGATGGTTTAGCAGCTTTGCCTTAGGTCCCTGACTACTGAGGGCCAGGACAGGAAGGAGAACCAATGCTCAGCTGACTCCCAGACTCATTCTCTCAATAATAATGTCTCCCATCATTCTGATTTTCTGAAGATATTTTGGAGAAGTAACAAACATGACTCAGTGGTTAACAATGTATAGGTCCCAAAGGAAGTAAAAGAGTCAGATACTTCCAAAGTAGGAGTGGATATACAGATTTTTAAATCATTCCTATAGTGGTGATTGTGGATGCTTTGAAAAAGACATCAGTCTGTTCTCATGTTGTGATAATGTAATCAGAAAACAGTATGGGACAAAAACAAAGTCTTGAGCACCCTTACCCATAAAAAGGTCCTACACAGAAAAGAAAACAAAACAAAAACAGGACTAATAACAAGGCAGAAAAAGGAAACTCAGAAAAATCATAGATTTAGATATGGCAGGTTTTAAAATATACAGTACTTTAGAAACCAAGGATGAAGAGGTTTGAAGAAGATAGATTTGATTACTCAGATCAAATGATACAGAAAGATGAAACTAGAATTGTGAAAAAAAAATAGATTTGGCCATGGCAACTGACTTTAGAGTGTGCAGTTGCAGTAGCAGCACAGAGCCAGTTGATGATGGCTACATAAAGGGAGGTATGGAAACAGGTACTCTAGGTCTAATCCTGCCTTTCACATGGACCTTTTCCCACCTACTTCTGTATTATATCATAACTGCATACTACATGTATTCCTAATTTGATACTCCAACCAAAATATTCACTTCATTTAGCCTTTGATCCCTTGCTGTCTGGTTCCCTTACTATTCTCGGATCACTTTAGTTCACAGGCATCTACACCCTCTGAAAAGAACAGACATTGCTGTCTATGTTCTAAATCACAGTGACTTCGAACAGGCAGAAATCCATTACAGGCAAAAACAGTGGGAAGGAGCTGTGTAGCGATAAGGAAAGAGGACAGACTTGACAAAGCTTTTTAGAAGAGTTCCTTCCTTTCCCCACTGTTACCTGTCTGGCCACAAAGCACTCACAGCCAGACTAAACTGGGCTTGCACGAGCTGACTTTCTGGCAGAGTCCAGGCTTGTGCCCCTTCTCCAAGGAGGAATAACAACTGGTCCTGCTGCAGAAGCAGCCCTCCTTTCAGATTTCAACATGGAATTTTTATGCAGCTGTGATCACTCCTCTTTGGTGTTATAAAACAGTCAAGCAAGATGAATATGGCTGGTAATTTATACTAGAAACTTGCCTTGAATTATACTTGGATGACTTATTAAATGAAGGATATTATCAATATTACATCTGTCATAAATGAAAAACTCCACATTTGAATGGATCTAAGCCATTCATTGTTTTATGGGCACACTGGCCTCTGGAGAGAGTCACATATCCAGATGATGTCCCTGAGTGATGGATTTTATGTTCTCTTCTCAGGCATGGCTAAAAGATGTGTGAAATCCTTATGTAGAATAAGGATTCTCCTTTGGCTAAGCATTGAAAGAGACTTTCATAGAAAAGTTTCATGCAACTACCTGGAAATGTTTCTGTCCAGCTGCAATGATTATGAAAGGCACGGTGGCAAATGGCAGATAGATAGATATGGATTCAGATAAATAGAATTGCATGAATCCTCCTGTTTACTGACTAGTCCCTATAAAATCATTTGATAAAAAAGCATGGATCTGGAAGTCGAGGCTTCCTCCACTCAGTAAGTATTGGTTAACTCATACATTGTGCTTTGAAACAAAGCCCAGGAAATTAAAAACTGCAACAGTTTCCTCATTTCCTTAGCCAAATTTCCTATTATATATTATATTTCTCTTTGATTTGTCATGCTTAATCTCTCTTTGGTGAACTATAATATCTTCCATACAAGACACAATCCATTTTGTTCAAACTCATATCTAAAATAAGAATGGATGACTGTCATTATTCTAAAGGCTTTTCACATCTTCTCTTATTTAATTCAGAGGACCTCTATGAAGTAGGTTGTATTACTATCCCAACTTTTAGATAAGAAAACTGAGAAATGGAGAAAGACTTATAAATTGTTTTATATAAATACTTCAGAACTCTAGAACCCTCATTCTTAACCATTAAATGTAATTCCCCATAAAGGAAATTTTCTAGAGTGAATGTATGTTATTCTACCAATTGAAAGGACTCATTAAATGCCCAGTACAATAGATGGAAACTGGGTCCCACCAAGGCATATCTTTGTAAAATTTCACAAGAGGAGTGAGAAATAGTAACTAAAAGCTTCAGAGACAATAAACATCACCTACAAAGGAATGGAGAGACATATGACATCATGCATTTTAACAGTGAGTTTCAATGCTAGAAACTCATGAAGAACATTCTCAAATTTTGGAGAGAAAATAAATTTGAACCTAGAATGTTATGCCCAGCCAGACTCTTAATCAGTAGATGATAAAATGAAGATATTTACAGATAAGGATTGTCTCTGAAAATTTACCTGCTATGTAGTCTTTCTTAGAGAGCTACTTGAGGGTGCACTGCAACCAAATGAATGATTAAACTCAGAGAGAGGAAGACACAGGATTCAGGAAACAATGGCTGCAACCCACAAGAGCAACAACAGGCCATCCCAGGAATGACGTTGCAAGATGATGTCCTTGCAGCAGGGCTGGAGAGCACTCTTAGCCAGGACTTGGAGCAAGGATAACAAAGTGCTTCAGAAGGACAGTCATTAGGGAAAAAGGGGACTCATCATAATGTAAAAATGATGGCATATTTGTAAAGGAAAAACATAAAAGAGAAGAATTTTAAGTCACTGGCTTGGGGGATGGGAAAGAAGCAGTGTTTCAGGAAGAGGAATTAATGATTCGATGATGAATGCCCTAGGGAAGAAATAAACAATGGGCAGAAATAAGGAAAAAGTTATTTTGAAACAGCAGTAATTACCAGTTGAGAGATATTTATCTTATATATCTAAGATAACCAGGTCAGGAATTTATTTTATTTTTCTGATTAGGCCACCTCTAAACTATCTTTTTTATAACCACCATTATTCTGGCAGAGAAGGGACTTCCTTGTGGGTTATGCAGGTGGAAGGGGAGAGATACTGAAAAGGCTTCCTCCCCTACCCTCATCTCCATGCTGGGGGAGTCCCCTCTGGCCCCACCAGCCAGAGGAGAAAGAGTCTAGATTCCTCGGCAGGATCAGCCAAAGTGGCCGAGATCTAGAGAAATTCTTTCTGCAATTTTCTAGGTCTATGATGTGTATTTTGGGAGGAATTTGGAGAGGGAGGGATGGAGAGAGACAACTTCAACAAAGCAATCAACATTTAAACCTGGAATATGAGTCAGGCCAAGTGAGCAGTAGGGAAAAAATTTCAGGCTGAGGGAACATGTTGGCAAGAAAGGAGGAGACCATATCACATTTCAAAAACTGATAAAAAGTTCTGTGGGATTAGACTGTGAAAGATCTCAATTCATGTGTGAAAAACACATTGAAAAGGAGAAGAGTAATTCATAAAATCTTTGCTGGAGAAATGGACGTTCCAAACCTGAACTCTTCAACGTCAAATAGTTCTGAATCCATGCCCAAATATTTAGATGTTCCAATATAAAACAAAATAAGAAAACATAACAAAAACACATGAGCAGAGAAACAAAATTGTACCTATAAACCCACAGAGCAGGGGAAATGGTGGAAAGCAAATGTGATCATATGGAGTCAAAATAAATTTCATAGTGTTCAAACACGGTGAAGAATTAGCTATTGATTTAGAAGACTGAACTCACATCAAGAGCCTTTATAAATTATTTGCTCATTATGAAAGTCGTGGTTGTTGTATATCCATATTTAAAAGCTGTCATAGTAGGACGGGTGATCCACAGGGTGCACGGGTCTGTGACTTCAGGCGATATTCAGCGATTCAGTGGAGAGTGGGTACCAGGGCTATGTCAGGGAGAGATGGCCCATTCACAGTCACAGTTCATACAAAGGTATCTGGGCCCGGGCAAAGAGACCTAAAGTGAGATCCACTAAACTAGAGCAGATAATTTGAATTCTAGACAAAATACTGGAATGTTAAGAATCATTCAAAGACAATGCTAACTGCCCTATGAAATTTGAGCAGTGAGAGCCAGGACACAGAGCGAGGATTAATTAAGGACATTTTCCAATCCGCACCACTATTGAATCAAATGACCTGTGTTTCTTACTCTAGCAGTGTGTGAACAATTATGTTTTTCACATGAAGATTGTTTTGCTGCTATATTTTTCTTATGAAATCATGTTCCATATATTTTGGCTGCTTTTGTACTCTGCTACCATCCCGTTACCATGAGGTGTGAGATCAGAGGAAACTAGTCAGAGAAGTGAGTCAGCCATCACTGTTAACAAGGTGCATGCAAAGGAAGTCCTCCACCCTTCAGGAGACACAGTGGACTTTAATTTCAAAGTCACTGTGTGGAGAGTATAGGTTTAGTAAGAGTAAGAGTCTGAGGCATACAGAAAACAAGGCTAGAAGGAAGCAATTTAGGGTCTAAGGAGCATTAGAAGTTTTTGAGAAGCACCTACAGGCAACAGATTTTACTGCGCTGCAGGTTTGGGAACAAACATTAGTATGAAAAGTAACATGGGCATTTATTTGTAATGCAATCTGTGCATATAATCCCTGAAAATCTAACTGTTGGAGAATTCTGTGACTTGAGGCTTAAGTCATTTCTGTTTCCCTTAGGGACATATTTAACTATAATTATCACTAAAATAAAAGCAACAAATAAATAATTTTAAAGTACTCACTAGATATCTACATACAAAGTCTCTAGGATAGAATGTCTCTTTGAAATAACAACAAAATGAAAAATAAAGAAAACTAAATACCGGTTATTTCTTAAAAAGAAAAAAGGGAAGACACACAAACAAGTTCCATTATTCTTTTTCTTTTTACAAATACATTATAAATTACTTTTACAAAATTAAAGAAATACACATTAGCAAAAAAAAGTACATGGGGTTTTTAAAAAACAAATTTGAATCCTATCATATCTAGCTTTAAAATCTGCTTTTTCACTTAAAGCATACCATGACTGTAACTATTTACTATTAACTAGTCTTCCACAAAATAATTTTTAATGATAGCATGTTTCTCCATTCCATGTATATCCCATAATTTATATTAACAATAGCACTAGTTGGATATTTGGCTTCCTCTTCTTCCCCCTGCTCTTCATTCATTGCTTTTATGACCAACACAGCAGTTTTTTGATATTTTCTATCAGTTTTTGAAACTACCAAAGCTTTAAAGGAGAGCAAGGGAAAACAATAATCTGTATATACCAAAACGTCAAACTAAAATAAAAATTCTTCTCTCCTTGGCCAAGAATTTAAACACTTAGTACTATTCTGGGAAGAAAAATAGCCATTTCTTTTGGTTAAAATGCTAATCAATCTATGCAGTTATCCAGTGGGGATGAAAGTTCAGTGAGATGACCAATAATTTCAACTCTATTTTATATTAAGACCTATTAGGCATCTACGAAGAAAAAGAAGCCTCTACATACTCTCTTTTGCCACAATTTGTTTCTCTAATGAAACATTCATATTTATGTTATTGAAATAAATAGATTACTTAAGGTAGAGAACATAAAGTCATGTGTTTCTAAACTCAATCTGACAGGGAGGTTTTAAGCCTAAGAGGTTTTTAGGAAACCTTTAAATATAATCTCATTCTCATTTCTGCTTGAATAAAACATTATTTTGAAATAAATCTCTTAGATGTGCAAATGTATACTCTATCTGTCTCCCTATTTAAAGTATATCCTGCACTAGGTGGTTTATTAATGGCCTGGTGTTAGATGAACTGTCATGAGTAAAACTGCTATGTCCATGGGCAACCAGGGCTTCCACAAGAGCTTCAGACCCTCTCACTATGTCCTGTCAGCCCACAGCACTTACATTCTATAAGTACGTGTGCCATTGCCCTAAGAGTAGATTATATTTCCTTGTTTTTCTTTCTTATTAGGCTGGAAGCTCCTTGAAAACTGATACCTTATCTTCCACATTTTCATGCCTTCGCTTCCTATCAAAACAATGGAAATATAGCAAACTCAATAAATAATTGCTGAATAAATTAATCAGCATTATCCATTCACACCAGGTCACAAATTACCTTTTTATTGAGTTCACAAGTATGTTATAGTTTGGGTGTTTGTCCCCCACAAACCTCATGTCGAAATTTGATCTGCAATGTTGGAAGGGGGGCCCAGTGGGAAATATCTGGGTCATGCCAGTGGATCCCTCATGAACAGAATAATGCCCTTTTTGGGGGGGCAGTGAGTGAGTTCTTGCTCTATTAGTTCCTGCGGGAGCAGGTTGTTAAAGAGTCTGGCACCTCCCCCACCCCTTGCTGCCTCTTTAGCCACATGGTCTCTGCACACACCAGCTCCTCTTCTCCTTCCACCATGAGTGGAAGCAGCCTGAGGCTTTCACCAGATGCCTAATCTTCTAGCCAACAAAATCATGAGCCAAATAAAACTTTTTTCTTTATAAATTACTAAGCCTTAAGTATTCCTTTATAGCAACAATAAGTGGACTAAGACAAGGTAGCAGTCTTCAGACATGTCTGGTTGAAAGAATATTGGCTTCTAAAAAATGTAAATCTATTCTAAATGTTCTGTTCTGTACTTCATTATCAACCTGTTTATCTGCTCTCAAGGACTTATGGCTAAGGTATTCTAGATATGCTATGGACTGAATGTTTATGTCCCTCCAAAGTTCATATATTGAAGCCTAACTCCCAATATGGCGGTATCTGGAGCGGGGGCCTTTGGATGGTAATAAGATTTTGAGGGTGGAGCCCTCATAAATGGGATCAGTGCCCTTTACAGAAAGAGAGATGAGTTCTCTCTCTCTCTCCCTCTCGCTCCCTGCCCTTTCTCTCTCTCACTCTCTCTCCGCTCTCTGCCATGTGAGTATACAACATGAAGATGGCTACCTGCAAACCAAAAGGGAGCTCTCACTAGACATCAAATCAACCAGCATTCTGACCTTGGACTTCTGATCTTGGACTTCTCAGTCTCCAGAACTGTGAGAAATAAATTTCTGTGGTTTAAGCCATTTAGTTTATGGTATCTTGTACAGCAGCCTGTACAGACTTAGACAGACAGGAAAATAAAACATGATGTGAAAATGAAAGTAGTTTGAAGTAAAACTAGCTCTCATACTTATTCTATGTGAAATCAAATTGATCCCTCCATCTTTGATTATTGAAATGGAGAGGGGACTGTATATTCCTCTTAATCTGTTTTCTGGTGGTTTTAGAACTTAATCTTCCATACTTGGGTCAATGAAGTTGGGAAGATTCAATGACTCCAGGAATAGAGCAGTGGGTAATAAGGTGGTTGTGAGGCTTTGTACACTATAATTGAAACTCCTATTTTTAACAGGAAGATTACTTTTACCCACATTTTTCTTTAGAGCTAAACAGACCATTGAACTGTACTTGGATCCTGCTCTTTAAAATATGTATCAATACTGTACACACCAGGCTGTTTGCTAAGAAGGCTCAAATTTGTCAGTATCTGAGTTGACATGCAGGGCTGGGTCAAATGTCAAAATGTGTCTCTTTGTAGACAGTATGTTGTGCTGGTAGACTCACCCATACAAAAGGAAATCATTTATTTCTATTTATTTAAAATATCTTAGAAACAATTTGATTCCAAACCATTTCCACTAAAAGAGAAATAGTGACATCTTGTGGAATCATCTAATTTTATCCTAAAGTCTAGTCACTAACATTTTTAGTCTCTCAAAATAAGTGTTTAAAATATCTATTCTTTCCCTGGAGAACAAACAAACTTTTATAATGTAACCAGCACCTGCCATATATCATAATGTTACTTTATGGTACCAATACCAATAACTTATTTCCTTTTTGAAATCAAAATATTGAGATTTTTCAGTGGATGTTCAGAGCAGTAGATCTAGAAAACAAGAACAAAAACCGAAAAGACTGATTATAGGATTTCAGTCTTCTGCCATTCTAGTCATTTGAAAGTAACAAGCGATATGCTATATCCAGAGGTATATAAACATATATACATGTTTATAGGTATATATGCATATGTATTAAAAACTCACGGGTTTATATATAACCTTTGTCTATAAACCTCACAGGTGTATATGTATGTGCAAACCTGTGAGGTCAGGCGACATGGATGAAAGTACAACTTGGTTTTATAATGTTCAAGAGGATTTGCCCCAGAC
>NW_012144966.1:11666272-11679029 GCF_000956105.1 Propithecus coquereli
TAACAGAGAAATGGAATTCCTATTTGTATTTTCCAAACTTTCCAAAGGAGGATGCTTAATAATTATAGAAGTAGAGAAAGAAGGAGAAAAAAGATGGAGAAGGGGGTTAGAAAGAGAGACTGGTCATCCCACACCTGAATATATAGGTAGGAAAATATGTAACCTGGTGTGATCAAAGGAATATTTTAGTGGAAATTTAAAAACCCTCCCTGTTTTCCCAACTAACTCTGCCACTGATCAATGCTGTATCATTGGTCAAGTCGCTTGCAATTTCTTAGACTCAGTTTCCTTATACATTCATTATTCATGCATTTCTTCAGCAGGGATTTATTGAGGTCTTCCCATTCGCTGCGTATGTGCTAGACACAAAAGAACATATGACATATTCCCTACGTTCAAGGTACTCATAGTCTAGTGGAGAAACCACAGAAAAGAGATAACTAAGTAAGACTAGAGGTAGGCACTGAAGGAAGGTTTTGTGAAGGAAGAGATTCTTGGGCTAAGGTTTTGAAGGACGAGTAGGAGTCATTTTGACAAGGAAGGGAGGAGAGTAGTTTATGGGTAAGCAGCATGTGCAAAGGCAGGGAGGCAAGAAACACCATGATGCATTTGAGAAACTACCAGAAATTCCGTGTAGCTGAATCCAGTGGTGGGTTGGGAAAACGTTGTGAGTTAGAACTAAAGTGGTAGATAGAAACCAAATCAAAAGGGGCCTCGAGTATAAAGACATTTATCAAATGAGGAAACTGTACTGCATGGAATTCTGTTCTCTGACTTCATGTAGCATTTCCTCTCATGGATGTAAATCCCTTTCTCTTACATACTATGGAACCACAGACACTCAGGCTTAGATAAAACTAGCTCCTGTCAACATTCCTCTGGAGTGATTGTTTATTCTATGCTTGAACTCCTCCAGCGATTGAGAATTCGTCACCTCTTGAGACAGCACATTCTGCCTTTTAGAAGGTAATTACTGGAACTTAAAGTCAAACATGGAAGATCCAACAATCCATTTATCTCCTCTCTTCATCTCCAAAATCCAAGCAGAACAGGAATTGCTGAAAATTTACGAAGACCTCAAAAAACGGCAATGAAATTTGGGAAGCTGATTTGGTGAAACAGAGAAACTTGAAACTGGAGCCTACCAGGGGGAAAGACTAATCACGGAAAATCTCAGGTACATCTGAGGTGTGGTGTGAGTCTGAAAATGGGAGAATTTATTGAAAGGATGTAGAAGAAGAGTCAGACACATAGATTCTCTCCCTCACCCCCACAAAGCCAGGAAACTGTTCTTCCCACCCAGACGGAAGCACGTTGGTTTAATTTCCAAAGATGTTGAACCATAAAGATTGTCAGCACTCAGGCACAGTGGATGGTGGAGGTGAAGCACCTTCTGAAAACAGAGGGATTGAGCATAAGCTGCACATTGAACACTGAGCCCCTTTACTGGTCTTCTGGTATGCTGGCCACTCTCCAACCCCTTCCCCAATTTTGTCTGTGGAAATTTACCACAAGGGAGAAGATAACTGTAGTTTTTAATTACATGCTTTGCAGTATTATTTGCCTTGGTAAACTACATATATATAATACATGTGTACATGCAGAATATATATATAAGGGCTGTCCTGAAAGTATCCAGCCATGTAATATGAAAATTACATATTAACAATGGCTGGATACTTTCCAGACAGCCTTCTTCTATATAACTTTGACAAACATTTTTTTAAACAAAAAATTTCTTTCTTATGCTGACCTAACATCTGCCTTCCTAATTTCTGGTCCTAATTATATTTTCCAGGTGTCTACATACAGAAAAAATTAGAAGTTTCTCTTCACCATGAATATACTTCAACTACTTTAAATCAGAGCTCATGTTCTTGCTTCAGTTTTCGTGTGTGAGGACTAAAATCTCCCAGTTCATTGAATGGCACCTCAAGTGAAATCTTTCCCCTCCCCCACCTGACTGCTTTCCTCCATACTCAATAGAGGGGTGTCTAGAAATAAGGATGATGCTCAGGGTATAGTCTAGATAATATACAGCCACACTATTACTTCTGTCATTCTGTATATTATAATTCATTGAAGGCAACAAAAATCACATTAACGTTCTTAGAAGCTAAACTTCATTAATGCTTAATATTGAAACCAAGTATTTTCCATATATATGATTTTTAAGTCACCTTTCCTACAGGTAGGATTGGGTTTTGGGTCATAATCTTTTATCTCGATGGAGGACCTTACATTTTTCTCTATAAAAGTAAGGCTTATTAAAGTCACTTTGTTGTCAAATTGAAAAAATACATATATATTTTGCTCTCAATTTTATTCACAGCAGATATTAACTATCTCCTCCAAATTTGGGTCACTTACTAATTGGATAACTTGTACATTCATTTGGTTCTTGAATAAAAATACAGAACAACACCAAGACTAGCAAGGCTGAGCCCTTCAGCCACCAGAACACACGTTTCCAGTTAACAACCATCTGTTAGCCAGCTTTAAGTTGTAAGTTGTTCAACCATTATAAGTTCATCAAATCTGGCCCAGAGCCAGATATACCAAGTAGATAAGAGTTGTCTATTTTAACCATTTTTTAACCTAGTCATTAAGAAGATAAATTAGTATTATTAAATCTATTACCTTTCTGATATACATTATTATGAAACATATAGTTACTGCCCTTACTTCACTAAGTATTCAAAGAGATGTCGTTTGACTTGCCTTATAGTGACAAATCTGGGATGCAGATTCTGATTTTTTGCTCCTGGCTTCCATTTCTATTCTTTAGAAGAAGGTCAGTGTCTTGGGATTTATTATTATTGTTATTATTGTCTTAATGCAAAGTTGTAAAACAGTGATTTTTAGCCTTATTTTCATAGTCTGGACATGAGAGAGCTCAGTCCTGGAGATCAGGCCGTAGACTTTCAAATTGCAATGGGCAAACCCTGCCTCCCCAGGCCCAGCTATTCCCATTGCTTTCTGACAACTGACTGAGGGTATAGCTTTAAGCCTTTTGATATTCCTAGGCAAAGAGTCTGTGCTCTGACATTTGCATTTATCTCATTATGTTTGATTGGCATATTGAGATCCATAAGCTTGTGGTTAATATATTGCCACGGATTCTTAATTAAGCTGGTTGTGCAAAAAAGGCATCAGAGTCTCCAGAGAAATGTATAATCTTTGCCAGTCATTCACTTTGAATTTGCCTTGCTGGCCCAGTGGCATAGCAGTGGTGCGGCAGTTAGGATTGGGATCTTAACGTACAACCACAGGCTTCTATAACCTGGTTCTGTCGTTGGAGTTGGGAGGAGGGAAACAGTTACAATAGAAAGGGGAGACACACAGAATATCTAAGTCCGTATTCCCCATGGACAAATGCAACAGAAGAACAGAATATATGACAGATGAAGCTGCCAGTTATCATACTCCAAGGAATTATTAAACATGTTTACTTTATACTTACCTTCTCCTATTAGCCTTTTCATGGAATTGATAGTTTAGGAAGCTGAGACAGAAAAACAAACCTCTACTGAATCAAAGTTACCGACAAACACTCCCCAATCCCCTGTGTGCTATAAAGCCATGGTTTTCAAAATTTGTTGCACAGACCAGCAGCATCACCTTCAAACTTGACAAAAATGCAAATTCTTAAGCCCCACCCCAGACCTGTGTAATCAGAAACTTTAGGCACAGAGCCCAGAAATCTGACTTTTAATATGGCTTTCAGGTGGTGACGCACACTTAAGTTTGAGAACTACTGCTGTAAAGAAACCACTCAGATTTTTCAAGGTGAGAATCTTTCTAAGGAATAATTTCATTTCAGAGAAAAACAAGGACAACTCGTGAACACAAGTGAGTGCATTCACCGGCTCACTCTTCTCCTTCTCCCTGCTTGGCTGTCATTGTGTTAGCATCCCCTGTGTGGCAAATGCCACAAGGATTCATGTGTCCATCAGAAGTCCTCAGGAGGTCCCTTCAGAAATCAACATTCCTAGAGGAGAGGCATGATGTACCCCGCCATCCGTGACTCATTACCTGCCAAGGTAACTTACACCTTTGCCTTCAGCTTCCTTTACTCTGCCCCATGACCACGAGTCTTAGGAAAAAGTGAATTGTGTTAACTGCAGACATGGTGCATCCATTTCTTTCCCACCTTCCTCCCCCTCCTCTTCAGAATTCTTCCAGGCATCCCTTTATGGCCTGACTTCAGCAGGATGCTGTTGTTTAAATGTGGGTCACACAATGAGTAGTGTGCCACTGGGAGCCATGCTGCTCCGCTTTCCTTGTACCCCGTTGATTTCAAATGATCCCACTCTCAATTTTGTTCCAAACCTCTGGGTGATGTTTCCCTGGCACGCAATGACTGAGACATCCCAACTCTGCCATGCCCACTGAGAATCTGTTAAATACAGAGAATGGGTATTGGGCCAAGGATGATTTGGTGACATTTCCCTTATTTGTCATACACACAAAATATCCCTATGGTATGCACCCCTGCACAGTAATTCCTCTACCAGGAGACATTTGGGTACATGCTGTAACAAATGCATTTAAATCTTTCGATCTGTGGACTCGTAGCTTGTTTTCCTTTTGCTACTCACTGAGTGTGCCTAACCTTTGCCAAACAACTGCAGAGCTATGTCCTGGCCACAGGTTTTATTTGCTGCTTTTAGTCATTTTCAATTTCTTAGTAGAAGAAAATAGGACGGCAAAAATGGAAAGCAGGTTTAGGTAAGCTCCACTCAGTCCGTACGTATTGCCAAGAATCCCCACGTGTACTTGAGGCAAGGAAAGGGTTTCTGTTCTGATTTGGATCACTATAAATCAAATAGCTATGGTTCAGCCACCCCCAAGACTGCTGATGTGATCCCCTCCCAATATTTATTGCCAAATGTAAGAACTTACAAACGCCAACATGAGCATATGCTTGTCTGTACCTGGCAAACTATTTCTGGTTTGTCAGAAAATCCAGGGGCTGCTTTTGTTTGATGTTAGCTTTGCTCAGTTATTGTTACAGTGCCATTTGCATGACAATCATCTCATAGCGTATTCTGTCAGAAAGGATGGGAATCATCTGGAGAAGTTGTAGACCTCATTGCATGATTCTTTTCTCCATAAATGCCAACTGACAACCATCTCTTCATATGTGCCAACATTTAAATATTTCAAAGAGTGGTCGGGGGCGGTGGTTCATTCCTGTAATCCTAGCACCCCGGGAGGCTAGGGCAGGAGGATCACTTCAACTCAGGAGTTCCAGACCTGCCTGAGCAAGAGCGAGATCCCTGTCTCTACAAAAAATAAAAAAATTAGCCAGCATGGTGGCTTGTGCCTGTAGTCCCAGCTACTTCGTAGGCTGAGGCAGGAGAATCTCTTGAGCCCACGAGTTGGAGGTTAGAGTGAGCTAAGATGATGCCACAGCACTCTACCCAGGGCCACAGAGTGAGACTCTGTCTCAAAAATAAATAAATAAATAAATATTTCAAAGATAGAGGTAGTGCGTGAGAAAGTGTTTTCACAGCTTTCTAATATAGTTAGTGAGTGGCTACTTACCGTGGCTGAGAAAATGATGCATTTGATGGCTATTTAATGAACATCCACTATGTGCCAGACACTCTGTTGAGCATAGTGGACGCCAACCATGCCCTCAGGAAGCTTAAATCCTCTAGTAGCCTTAGGAATTATAAAGACAGATTCCTTCTTAAATCACTTTGATTCTCCTATCTCACTCCGGACATCAAAACAGCTTTCTCCTTGCTTGTGTACAAACACACTTACATACTCAGATGTCTGAGCTATTCTTAGCAGCTCTACTTTGCACTAAACTCTGTGGGAAGGGGTTAGTTGTATTGTTACTGCAGCATAACTATTGACAAGACACCTAGAACTCTTAACCAATAATGACTAATGGTATTGCTACAGTTAAGTAGGATATACTTTTCAGGAGACAAAGATTTTTCTAAAAATTTTATACTAGATCGTTAACTTAGATTATAGTAATATAAACATTAATGCAGAACCACCTGTAATCTCATCCCCCAGAAAAAAGTTGTTGACATTTTTGTGTAATTCTGTATAAATACAACTATTTATAAACATGAAATATGAACTATAATGGATATATAGTTTTGATTCTGGTTTATTTTTCTGAATACTTCTTATGTCATTAAAGTTATAATGGTTGTATCATATTCCATTATTTGGACATGCCATCAGTTTTTAACCATTCTCCTATTGTAGGATAGTTAATCTCTTTCTAATATTCATTAGTTTTAATACCCCCATGACTAACATTTTTATACATGATCTTTGCCTTAATCTCTGATTACTCCATTAGGATAAATACCTTGAAGCACCTAAATATCTAGGTCAAATCTCATGAGGACTTTTAATTCTTTGGGTTACATGATGGCAAAATATTTTCCAGAAAAGTTATATCAACTTACATTTTCATCAGAAAATTTTAAGAGCACCTAAGGAGACCAAGATTCTTTTTTTAAAAATTCTTGTATGAGATGAAAGCTATGGTTTTAGTCATCACAACGTGACTCTTGATTTCCCTTCTTTGCTTGTAGCATCTCTTTTTTCCTTTGGAGAATAAACTCTTTCATTCCTATGATCCCAATGGTTTTCATTCAAACTACCACACCTTTCCATACACACAGGCAATAGAGGATATTACCCAAGCCTGGCCATTCCAATATTGTCACGTGATTCTACTAAAGCCAATCAGAGTATTTTCTAAGCCTTTTCACTTGAGCTAACAGAGACTCCAGGAGAATATGTGTTTGGGCTGTGGGAAGCCATCTAGACTGCTGCATGGAGAGAGTCTGCCAGTAGAATGAAGTGAGAGAGAGCCTTAATGGTAATATCTGCTTTCCAGGATGAAGTTGGCTTCATTTATAGAATTCTAAGTTTCATGAGATAGTAATTACTATTCAGTTCAAATTGGCTGTAGATAGTTTTATGGTATGTCCAAGCCAAATAACCCATTCGAATATACAGCTCCAAGCTATCCTGTAGAGCTAAAGAGATATAAAATCTTAGGTCAAGTCAGAGCCACATTGAGTAGAATGTGGTTTAGGGGTTGGTGGAAGAATGTGCAGTATCAATTTGAACAGAACTACGTATCTAAAGAATAGAACCAATACTCAGTTTGAAGAAAATGAAAGGCCATGTAGAAATGTACTCATTAGGTCTCCCACACTACATGGATGATTTTCTATAGATATGAAGTAAAGAAGCTCTGCTTGTATACCATATCATGTTAGTCACTGCAGAGGGAAGGATTAAATGAGTCAAAAATATGACCCTCACTTCAAAAACGTTTAGTTTGACAAAATTAATGTATACATGTTTCTTGTTGTTTGACAAAAATCCTAAAAAGAAAAGTGATCAAAGTAGCCTCACCCCTGTAGCATGTTCAAATAGGACTTTTTAAGATATAAATTACATATAGGACTATGTAGCGTTAATACATTTACCCATTTAGACTCCAGTTAATGCTATCATGCTTTCTTTGAAGGTATGTAATAAGTAAAATATCAGGGAATAATAGAAATACCACTAAACTAAAAGCCAGGACACCATATGTAGTCCAGGCTTTAGCCATGGGTTAATCGTTTACCTCTCTGATTTCCATTTTATTTATCTATGCGACAGGCAATTTAAACTTCATAGACTCTAGCACTAACAGTCAAAGAGTCACCTGTTCAAAATATAACATTTCAGAATAAGGAATTACTATTTTCCCCAGAAATTACTCTTTCTTCAATACTCAGTTCATGTCACTACCTTGGTAAATCCCCTGAGCTCTCTAGACAGAGATAGAACACATCTAAGTACACTAGATGGTTGAAATAAAGAATACAAAAAGATATTTTAGGCAAACACTAACAGGAAACTGGCGTACCTATATAAATAACATTATTAAACATGTAAGGACAATTTATCACATTGCGATAAAGTACACACCTTGCACACCATGCAGATCAAGAAAAAAAATTTTGCTGGCACCCCTAGACCCAACCTGAAACACACTGTGTGTCTCTTAACCAATCACAATGTTTTCCCTCCTGCCCTGAGATATGACAATGACTTTATGGCAATTATGTTCCTACTATACTTGATAAATTCACTGCCATTGTTTTTCAACTTTATATAGAACAGAATCATAATAAACGCATTCTTCCGTGATTTGGTTAAGATGACATATATCTGAAAGACGTTGCTGGCAACTGCAATTTGTTTACTTTTACTAACATATAATATTCTGTGTGTGCCAGTTATTGATCCATTGTCTCTCTTATCCTTCCTCACCCTAGCTTTGTGGTCCTGGAGCTGGACCTTGTGCATATTTCTCCTTTGCCAGCTTTGTTGGTAGAGAGCACTGGAAGGAAACTACAAGAAGCAGCTTTCCTTCCTGGTTCCAATGTGTTTTCTTCTTGCTCCTGTGGCTCACAGCTACCAGCAGCATCAGGGTAGTGATGCTCCCATGATACCCTTCAGTGGTTCCAGTGGCACCTCAGTGGATGGCTTTTTGGGGAGTTTCAAAGCACCCAGCAGGCAGTTTCCCAGTGAGTTTCACTGGACCCCCAGCAGGTGATTTCCTGTTTGCCAGCTCTGGACTGTGCCACCCAGCAAATTTCTCTGACATGCTGCAGGCCATAGCCACCCCTCGCCATGAGGTCTGAACCACATCCTTGTGGGAGGTCCTCTTCCAACATTCTTCCTTTCTTGTGTACTTTTCTCAGCTCAAAACTGCCCTTATCTGCTATTCCTGTATTGGTTAGAGTTCTCTTTACCTCCCTTGGCAGATTATTCCCTGCTACTAGCTAATAATCTTTTATATTAGATTTTCAAATTAGTAGTATGATTTTCATCCCCTGATTGGACCCTGGCTGATATGTATTTTATAATTGCTGGATATTTGTTAATTGTATTCGCTTTTTCAAAGAACCAACTCTTGGTTTTGTTGATCTTCACCGTTGTATATTTCTTTTCTATATCACTAATCTCTGGTCTTTCCTGCATCCTTCCTTCTACATTTCTTGGGTTTCTTTTGCTGTTCCCTTTCTAACTTCTGAGATGGATGCTTATTTTGTCATTTTCTTAACTTTTCTTATTTTCTAATGTTGGTAATTAAGGCTATAAACTGCCCTCTAAGTACAACTATAGTTCCACCATGCATTTTCGATATGCAATATTTTGTTATCATTCAGTCAAAAATACGTTATTTTCATTTTTATTCATTTTTAACTCATGGGAGTTAATTTCCAGATACTTGACAATTGTCTAGTTCTCTTTTTTTATATTGACTTTTATTTAGCATTTATTTGCCTTTTTATCAGATAAAATTTTTTGAAATTTTTGAACTTTTATGGCTCAGCAAATGGGCAATGTTTGTTTCTATGTCTTGAGGCTATATTAAGTATGTACAAATTTTAAAATGGTATATTTTCCTTCATCAATATGAAGTGATCCTTCCTCTTTACCTCCTTTAATGTTTATTGTCCAAAATCTAATTTGTCTAGATTTTAGACTAAAGATCTTTGTTGGAAACTCAAATCATCCCCAGACATTGTGAACTGAACTCTTAACAATGTTCAGTTTATTCTTCTCCAGTAATTGCTCCTTTTATGGCCATTGTTCTCTGCGTAGTCTTTGGAGTTTTACTCTATATGTGTTCAGAAGATTCAAGGAAATCCCTACGCAGATTTCTGCAGCTCTTTCTCTGCATAGCTCCTTCATCTATGATATTCTGGCTGCAAATTCTCTGTCTCCTCAACTCAGTAAAATTGCTGAAGTGTTTGGGTTCCCTATCTCTGTGCCAATTCAGAAATCACCACCAGACATGAGCTGTTGTAATTGTAGTGCTCACTACCTTTGTCTCTCTTCTCTTGGAACACATCATCCTTCACTGGCTATTTTTCAATACCCAAAAGCAGTTGTCTCATACATTTTATTCTAGTTTTCCAGTTGTTTACCATGGCAGAGTAAGTCCTGTAGAAGTTAGCCTTTCATAGTCACAAACAGAAGGCTTAGTTTGTTTTGACATAGAAAGCATAATGTTATATAATCTTAGAATAATTCTGATATTTAAAGTCTATGACTGCTGTCTCTTGTCTCTGCTGTTTCTCATTTATATTGCCTTGTTTTCTTTATGCCTATTTATCTTTTGCAAAATAATGGGCATTGTATTTTTTAAAAATTACATAGTGATTCCCTAAGGCCTAGGATGAATGAGTTCTCCTCCCTAGTATCTGGTGGTAATACCAGTTGGGGATCACTGCAAACATGGGGAGAAAATAAAGGGGTATATTGGTCTCCTGTCACAAATTTTTTGTTATTTTCCCCCTTTTCTTCATATTCTTCTACTTCGCTGCCTCCAAAGGCATATTTTTCTATGAAATAAAAAGATAACTTTAGTTACAGGTTACCCTAGTCTCCCCAGGGGGAGGCCCTGTTAGATCCTAGTTGAATATGACAGAGAATCTCTTATAAAATGTAGAGAAAATCTTTCATAAGAAACAAAGACTCAGGTTTTAACTTCTGTTTTCCTTGCCCCCAGTGGCCCAAGGATATGTCACTTTTGTATATCCTCAGCACGATACAAAAAAAACAAATAATTTTTAGTGCTCTGATATTCTTTGTACTCTGCTTATTCCTCTCAGTTTTGATTTTTCCAAAATATTTAATATTTGATGTGGCAGTATCCCATATATATATTTTTTCACTCCAATATATCAAACCATTTTCAGCAAAAGGCAGTAATCCAAATAATCTAACACACCAGTCCCAGAAACAAAACTATTATAAACCAATTTCTTAAAAAGATGAAATCATAGGGGGTGAAAGGATTGTTTTTTCTTTCTTGGCCCCGGTCCAATGTGAGACGGTGATTTGGGGTGTGACTACTCTGAAGACCAAACTCTCCCTCGGGCTGTTCTAAAGTCTAGGTTTTGAGACAGAGGTAGCATTGGGTTTATTTGATTGAAGATCTATATTCGTGTTCTTCAATCAGATTTTTCTATAATAAAGCTCATACTTGACCTCCAGTTCTCTGTTTCCTATGTCTTCTTTCTAAATTGCTTCCCAAACTTGGAAAAAAAGAATAGTTATCTATCCTACCAATCCCCTCCCCCACAAAGAAAAGAGAAACACAACAGTATATATCTTAAAAAATACCTTTCCATTTCTCTCCTGGCTGAATTTATATGCGAAATCATGAAAAGATAGATAAGAAAGAAACAATACCAAAACCACAAATGAATCCTGCCTGCTAGTTGTGGTAATTGAGATGAGAAAGAGAACTAGTTACATTGATTTGCTCATTTGCTGCCCAGGGAATAATGTGATGATCCCAACTACTAAGTCAAACGGTGCCGCCAAGATGCCTTGCTATAGTATGTGGTTTTGCAGTTTGTGTGTCCTCAAGATAAGTATATTATACCTGGAAGACTGAGTCCCCAAGCTCCCACACACCACCCAGTGGACCATGCTCCCATGGCTACATGTGGCATCATGCTTGTGGTACAGGCCTCACCACAGACCCACTAGCTATGAGCCACATCCTGTGGTGTGCCACCATTACACCTGGTCCTGGGTGGAGCAAACACCTGCGACCCTGACAACCACAGCCACTGCCTAGATAGCATCGCCCAGCAACAACTGCCACCACTGCTGGGAGATCTGGGCAAAGCAATCTCCTGCAACACCCACCTCTGTGGAGAGGGACTCACCCAGCTCCCCAGACAAGCCTCCAACAATGGCCTGAGGACCAACCAACCACTCCACATGAAGATCATCCAGCACCAGCTTGGACTGTGAAAACCACAGGGGAATGAGACAATGTACAAAAGCTATTACAAGATCTCAGTGCATCTGCCCATCTCCTGCTGGATCAACCTTCTGCAATAGGACACAAATGCAACATCTAAGGGCCTCTCCTTCTTTTCACTAAGTAAGGGAGTTCCCAGCAAAGGAGAACAGGTGCATTGTAGACCTATCCGATGTGACCTGAGAGAAGAGGTTTCACATGAGAAGAAATCAGAAAAATAATTCTGACAACATGAAAAAATAAGCTAGTTCTACACCCTCAAAGGATCACAATAGATCTAAAGCAATGGTCCCCAACCAAAGGAAATTTTTGAAATGTCAGAAATGGAATTCAAAATAGGATGGCAAATAAAATGAATGAAATTGAAGTGAAAGTTGAAAACCAACAGAAAGAAGCCAAAAAAATATTTCAGAATATCAATGAAAAAATGTAAAATTCACTAAAGAGCTAGGCAACATAAGAAAAAAATATAACAGAACTCAAAGAAATGAGAGTCATTTAAGAAATTTCAAAATATGACAGAAACCTTTAACAACAGGGTTGACCAAGTGAAAGAAAGAATTTTGGAACTTGAAGACAAGGCTTTCCAACTAACCCAGTCAGGCAAAAATACAGAAAAAAGAATAAAGAAAAGTAAACAATCATTCAGAGAAATACGAGACTATGCGAAGCAAGCTAATATAAGAATTATAGGTATCCCTGGAGGAGAAGAAGAAAAAGCAAAATGCATGAAAAACCTATCCAAGGGGATTATCTTCAACAAAGCAGACAACATACACCGGGGAAAGGAGGCCCCATTCAATAAATGGTGCTGGGAAAATTGGATAGCCACATGCAGAAGAGTTAAGCAGGACCTCTACCTTTCACCGTAGGCAAAAATAAATTGAAGATGGATAAAAGACTTAAATATAAGGCAGGAAA
>NW_012144966.1:11681719-11683223 GCF_000956105.1 Propithecus coquereli
CTAAGTCCAAGTTTCAAATATGTCCATTCTTCAGGTGGTGCGCATTGCACTCTTTGTGTATGCATATACCCGTCCCCTCCTGCCTCCTCCCCCCTCCCACCTCCCCCCTGCCCAACATCAAATAGATGTTATTCTTATATGTCTAGCACTTATCTTAAGTGCCAAAATATCCTCTAACTTCTCTTCCAAACCCCTCAATGACATTGCTCAGAGAGAAAAAGCTATGCCCTGTTCTTTGAACTCATTGGAGCAGGAAGTTTTTAAGAATGATCATGGGAATTCTAGCATTGCAGGAGTATGTGTAAAAACTGATGGAATCAAGTATCCCTGATGACATAACTTTACTGGTGAAGTAATAACATCATCCCCATTTTACAGATAAGAAAGCCAAGGCACCCTGATATTTAGTACCTTATACTCTACTATGACAGAATTTGAACTCTGCTGTTTAAAAATCATATATAAATCTAACCACAGAGTAGTTCTGAATAAAATGCTAGAATCCTAGTTCCATCTTACTCTGCCAATGATGAAACCCTCCAGCAAGAATGACAGAGAATTCATCTATCCTGAACTTGCCTAGGTCTCCTTAATTGATGAATTCTACACTCATCACTGAATACTTCTTGAGCCAACTCTATTCCAAACCTCCCTCTCTCTTCTGCCATTCCCCATTATTCACTATATCAGAATAAAATCAGAAACTAGGGATGCAATTTGGTAGCTTCCTGAAATTGTTCACAATTCAGAACTTGTAAGGACAGAGTCTCCTACAGTGGGATTTAACATTTCCAGCTCTTTGTCCCATGGCTTTCATAATGCAGAACTCCCATGCTCATTCTGAGAAGCTGCTTGCTCCAGTGGCTTGCAAAATGCAGAGTATGGCCTTCTCTCTCTTGGCAACGCCATTGGGAAGTTAAGGAGAGAAGTTACAGGATAAACATAGCAGAAACAACTTTCTACTTGAGCTCGGCTTCCCAAAGCCATACCCCATTGAACCGATTTTTTTTAAAGCTCTACAGGTCCTTTCTATGTTATCACCTTTTACTGCAGGCAAGAGAGTTACAAGTGTTGACCAGTAGCATTACTCTGCCTCACATTTCATGTTCACTGCTTTCTGAGTCCACTTGCAAGCCCTATTGTTGGAGATTTGGAAGTTGCCTAAGCCTCTTCAGAAATAACACCCATCCAAGCATGGCTGGGTAAGAGACACACTAACTACAGAATAGTAATATTTGATTAAAGTACACAGCAACCAATGGAAAGGTTAGATGAATATTTGAAGGTTTTTGTTTGTTTTATCACGATTCTCTAAAGAACAGTGACAGGAATAACACTTGTGCAAGGAATCCAAATTTTATATATGACTTTTGAGGATGATTCAAAAGTCAGATAAGATTTAGAAATGGCTTTGATATTTTTAAGTAGGATGAATTCTTTTTAATTTTGCTCAAAAACACGATGTAAAACATTGTTTTAACTTTGAAGAGTACCATTAGAACCC
>NW_012144966.1:11684948-11685594 GCF_000956105.1 Propithecus coquereli
TTTTTTATTATCTTTATTAAACATGACCAGACTTTCATGGTAAATGAAGAGAAATTCACTCCATCCAAAAAGTAATTATTTTTCTTCTCATAGGTAAGTATATTTAAAACAGACACATATAAAATTAAGTGTGACTCTTTAGAATAGGACACGATGCACAAGAAGGGAATTGATATTCAGCTGGTACCACTGGTATGACAACACTAGTTGTTCAAATAGTGAAATTGTCTATAGTAGCCGGTAAATAGCCTCTACCTCTAGCCTCCTAGTACTTCCTTACCTTGTTGACCCAGACTGTACACTGAGACTCTAACCCCAGATCTCTGTAGGAAGCAAGTCTAGAGTTAAAAACCTGGTAGCCACACATTCAGAAAATAATCCCTGACTGGGAATAATAGCCTGGAAAAGGTATTATATTAGCTAACAGAAGAATAGCATTTAGTTTACAAATTACTTTTGCACATATTATTTTATTTGACTCAAAGCAACCCAGCAAGAGAAGTATCATCATTATCTTCAATTTACTGCTAAGTAAAGCATCGTTTAGAGAATTTTCTGGAGTTGGCTGAAAGTCCCTGAAATCATTTAGTGGCAGAATGGGACTTAAGCCGAGATCTTCTGGTGTAAAATCTCATCCCTTTTTTTC
>NW_012144966.1:11685644-11688253 GCF_000956105.1 Propithecus coquereli
CTAGAAAAAATGTTGGAAAAACTCTTCTAGACATTGGTCTAGGCAAAGAATTTATGACTAAGACTCCAAAGGTAAATACAGCAGCAACAAAAATAAATAAATGGGTCTTAATTAAATTAAAAAGCTTCTGCATAGCAAGGGAAATAATCAATAGAGTAAACAAGCAACCTACAGAATGGGGCAAAATATTTGCAAACTATATCCAACAGAGGACTAATATCCAGAGCCTACAAAGAACCCAAACAAATCATCAAGAAAAAAGCAAATAACCCCATCAAAAAGTGGACAAAAGATATGAACAGAAATTTTTCAAAGGAAGATAGACAAATGGCCAAGCAACATATGAAAAAAATGTTCAATATCACTAATCATCAGGGAAATGCAAATCCAAACCACAATGAGATACTTACCTTATCCCTGTCAAAATGGCCACATTAAAAAGTCAAAAACAAGAGATCCTGGCGTGGATGCAGAGAAAAAGGAATGGTTACACATTGTTGTTGGTACAACAAATTAGTACAACCCCTATGGAAAATGTATGTAGATTCCTCAAAGAGCTAAAAGTAGACCTACCATTGATTCAGTACCCACTACTGGGTATCTACTCAAAGGAAAAAAAATCATTTTATCAAAAAGACATCTGCACTACAATGTTTATCTCAGCACAATTCACAATTGCAAAGATATGGAATCAACCTAAGTGCTCATCAACTGATGGATGAGTGGATAAAGACAATGTGGTTTGTACATACACACACATACACATCATGAAGTACTACTCAGCCATAAAATGAATGAAATAATGTCTTTCACAGTAACTTAGATGGAACTGGAGACTATTATCCTAAGTGAAGTACCTCAGGAATAAAAACCCAAACACCACATTTTCTCACTAATAAGTGGGAGCTAAATGATGGGTACACATGGGCACAAAAAGATGTAAAGGGCTTTGAAAACTAAGAAGGGAGAAGGATAGGAGGAGGGTAAGGGATAAAAACATGCCTATCAGGTAAATGAATACTGTCCTGGTAGCAGGCACACTGAAAGCCCTGACTTCAGCATTATACAGTGTATCCATGTAACAGAAACATTTGTTCCCCGCTAACATTTTGAAAGAAAAAAAATTTTTTTAAGTTGAATATGTGAAAAAAAAAAAAGCTAAGTATGTTACATTGTTTTATTCCTCAAAACAACTAAGGACATTATACACAACTATGTCTCCTTTTAGCACTTTTATTCAATGACTGCTCTAAACCTCACCAGTAAACTATGCATTTGAAGGGTCTTTGCATTTCTTTGACTTCTTTAGTTGGAAAATAAGAGAAACAGTTAAAAAATAACTTAATTTCACAGAAGAAATTAAGAATTAAAGACAATTCTTCAGTCCTTAAATACATCTAAAATTATTAGCCACAAAATAACAGCTTTCTGTGCACTCTTCAAATCATTCTGGTTTCTGGTGCAGACCAATCTGCATGGTAACTCAATTACTGGTCCACTCGATCAGTTATGCACTACAAGACAACATCAGATTGGAGAACCAACTAGTCTGTGTTGGAATGTAAAAAAGTTAAAAAGCCAGAAAGGTAAACAGAATCAGGGCCATTGAAAGCTTTACAGGTCATTAAAACGATTTTAAAAGTCCTGTGCTGTCCAAGATGCAGCCAAGAGAGAGATTGTAAGATGGGAGAAATATGATGTATAGATCAAATCCTAGTAACAACGCTGGCAGCAGCCACATTCAAACCCATCTGCAGTCAGTTTAGCAAACAATCTGGAATGCTACCAGGAACAAATTAAAATAGTCAATCCTGGAAGAAATGAAAGCCTAGTATGGGTGAGTGAAACATTGCTTGCTGGAGAATGCAAAGCCCATAAACTTACAATATTCTAGAAGCCGTAAAAAGAATTTTTCACTGCAAATGTTATATGTAGATTGAAAGTTAAATTGAGATCCATAAAGAGAAACATGCATGGCAGAACTGCCACTCCAAGGCAATGAACACGAATCCCAATCCCAGTGGTCCTGCTGGCGTAAAGTGCAACCAGGAAGAGCAGGTGTTTAATACTGAAGTGATCTGTGAGGGACACTGCTCACATGGACAGCCCTGGAAACACAATAATGTCAAGCACAATCATTGGTTTAAAGCCAGTAACTGAAATAAGACCGCTTGATAATACCTGAAGTGAACTTTTAGTCAGAACTTTGCAAAGACAATGTGATTTGTTGACATTTGTTGAGAATGAACTCACATCATTCAGGAAACTTATATGGTTTCTTAAATAGTAATCAAAACCAAAAATAAACAAATATGATCTGCTAAATACCTGAATTTGATCATTACATAATATATACATGTGTGAAAACATCACACTGTACCCCATAAATATGTACAATTACTATGTGTCAATTAAAAATAAAACTTCAAAAACAGGCAAGTGAAAATATGATCACTAACATTTACTAAATGCTTACTATGTGCCAGCACAGTTCTATGTGCCTTATATAAAGTCTGAGGTAATTCTGACACAATGAAGCATTGTTATTATTATCTTGTTCTAGCACTTACCTTTTATTTATTTATTTATTTTTTATTTCAGCATATTAC
>NW_012144966.1:11690038-11690580 GCF_000956105.1 Propithecus coquereli
ATATAAAGAGATGCTATTACTGATATCGATAGTGATTTATCCTTGAAATAAAGTTTACAACAGACATTAAATTATTTTTTGTCTTTATTGCCTCTTTACACATCAGACATAATATGAATTAGAATTAAGTGCTTTAATAGCTAATTCAACAGAATGCCTTTGATGATTATTTCATTTAAACTGAATACAAATTGCTGGTTTCCTAATTTGCACAAAATTTCATAGTAAAAGAAGAAACTCAGGAATAAAGCTGGAATATACTGAATAATAAGAATATATACCATGCATTCAAAAGTTAATGTTTTGTAGGCACATATTGAATTCTTTATACTCAGTATTAATTGAATTGACTCTGCCCTATTAACAGCCCTTCAGAAATGAGGACTCTAACTATGGTAGCTATTGGGCACATAAAATTAACATTTAAAAAGCATAAAACCTATAAATGTCCAAGTCAGTGCTTCAGGATCAAGGATTTTGGCATATTCTGTAGATGATATTGTTGTGGGTACACACATGTCTAAAAATTTATTTCAATAATT
>NW_012144966.1:11694195-11695770 GCF_000956105.1 Propithecus coquereli
AAAAGAATAAAGTACTTAGGAATAAACTTAATCAAAGAGATTTGATTAATAAACGTAATCATTTGTATACTGAAAACTATAAAGCACTGCTGAAATAAATTAGATAAAAAGAAAAAGAAAAACATCTTGTGTTTATGTATTGAAAGACTTACTATTGTTAAAATGTTAATATTACCCAAAGTCATCTACAGATTCAATTCAATTCCTATCAAAATTCTGATTACTTCTTTTTTTTTTTTTTGCAAAAAAAGAAAAACCCATTCCAAAAATCATATGCAATAATATGGAACCCTGAATAGCAAACACAACCTTGAAAAATAAAAACAAAGTTGGAAGTTTCTCACTTGATTCAAAACTTACTGTAAAGCTACAGTAATCAAAATAGTGCAGTACTGGCATAAAGACAGACAGATGATTTTTGATAAGAGTGCCATGAGTGCCTCTTTGATAAGAGTGCCTTTCTTCAATAGGGGGAAGGAAAATGGTGCTTATGAAACTGGATATGTACATGCAAAAGAGAGGGTCAAGCGTTATCTTGCACCCTATGCAGAAATTGACTCAAAATGGATCAAAGACCTAAAGGTAAAACCTAAAACTTTAAAACTCTTACAAGAAAACATAGGGAAAATCTTCATAACATTGGACTCAGCAATGATTTCTTGTATATGATACCAAAAGCACAGGTAACAAAAGGAAAAATAAATTTAACTATGTCAAACTTTAAAACTTCTGTACAGCAAAGACAACAGAGTGTTGGGAGGCTTGGTTTCTGGTGAGGCCTCTCATCCCGGCTTACAGACGGCTGCCTTCTTGTTTGCACACGTGGCCTTTCCTCTGTGCATGCACACTCCTGGTATCTCTGTTCTTCTTCTAATAAAAATACCTGTCCCATTAGATAGGACCCCATCCTTATGACCTCTTTCATTACCTTCTTAATGGTCCTATTTTCACATATAGTCATATGGAGAATTAGGGCTTCAACACATGAATTTTGGAGAGGACATAATTCAGTCCATGGCAGACCCCTATATCCTTTTACAAACCACTCCATAGTACCATCGTCACAGAAAAATTGCTGACCTAATTCTAACAATTCTACCACCATCAATCTTACAAAATTCTCATTTAATAATAAAGTAATCATGATTGTGTTGCCAACTAAGTAGAAATTTTAAAGGTAGTAAATTATTTGAAAATGCAACATGCAGTTGTTCTCTGGGGAAAAGTGTAAGCTCAGTTATTCAATAAGGAAGAACAGAGCATTGCACCTTTGCATAGTACCACATCCATCAGACCAGATAACTTCATCTTCATCCATCATTTGACATAGTAGAAATAAAATTGTTATAACAGAACATCAATGTAGACTGCTTTGAAACTAAATACTTCATTTCAATAAATGTCTTGGCTGCTTCTATGATTCCATCTTACGATGCAATAACATTATGCATGGTCTACATTCTATCCCTCTCATATTCTCTCTTAATTAAAGTTTAAGAACATTTGATTATATAGACAAAACAAAAGCTTCTTCAAACCCATAGACTATAGACTTGAAGCACATTTTTAGTCTTT
>NW_012144966.1:11697910-11698287 GCF_000956105.1 Propithecus coquereli
GAATTGCTTCATTTTAATATTAATCTTGCTTCACAATGCCCATAAACCCAAGACCTAAAGGAGAGCTCCTCTCAGTTTCACTCCCATCTCTTTTTGTTGACTTGTATTTTTGACAAATACTATAAACTGGCTTACTAATACCTTCTATAAAATAGAAACAATAACAATTTGTTCCTTTCTCTGTTCATATAGGCTGTCAATAAAGTGATAATATGGAGAGTTCCAGCAAATACTTCCAAAAATTGATAGCTAGGACTTCCCTCTGAACACAAAAAATCATCCCCCTCCAAAATAGTAAGCTAAATTGTGAGATCAAATTAACAATTTACAAATGTGAATTAAACATTTCTCTATGTCAGATATTGTTATTGATGATA
>NW_012144966.1:11702430-11742653 GCF_000956105.1 Propithecus coquereli
TGTTTCTTTACTGTTTTATTCCTCCAAGATTTTGTGGATTGTACTAATGCTCCACATGAGAATTTTTGGCTTGAGATTTGCTACATGATGTGCCAAAGGTGGTCAACAATAAAGCATATAGCTTAAATGAATATCAAAGTTTGTGTTTTTTTCTAAGGGGTAAAATATCATATTCCTTTAGAAGCCCTCATAAAAGACATCGAAAGAAGTACATAGAGCTCTTCTTCACTCTTAACATTTAAGAATGTGACCATTTTGAAAAATTTGCAATACATTGGGTGAGTTTGTTGCATTTTAAACTTTTGCTACCTCGACCCCTATATACAACAAATCCATTCTGTTCTCCTTAGATGCATCAAAACACCAGGTATTGCTTCTGTGTTTAAAGGAGCACAGGGCTTCATAGGATCGGCCAAAAAGATTTGAAGTGAATACTCCTCAGCCCCAAATCTGTGCAATAGATTTAGACAATCTGTTTCATTGGGTCAAATAATTAGGTGTGGCAACTAAGAAATACTGTCTGCCTTTTGTCTTAGGATGTGATTCCCTTCTAATTTCTAAAACTTTGTGTTTTCATCTGGTATTCTGGGTATTTAGCTGATCCTCGGATAGGGAAACTGTTCGTAAGATCACACAGGGCATTTGAAGACCAGAGTTCTCACTTGTTCATTAGTTTATTTGTTAAACCATTGAACAAATGTTTATTGACCCCCCAGTCATTGTACCACATACTTGAGGTAGGGCTATGGATGCAGAGAACATGCCAGAAATTTTTCCTATCCTCTTGAAGCTTATAAATTATCAGGTTCATTAATGAACATATCCTTTCAGAAAAGGCTTTGAGGTCTCTTCTCTGGGAGGTCTCAGTGCCCTCTGATCCCACAAGTTCCCTCAGTTTAGCCAAAAGCGTGCTTCCCTGGCATTCCCAACACCAGTGAGTACAACCGGATGCAGATGATTGCTTCTCTACAGCTGAAATGGGCTGTCTTATCTCTTTTGATATATTGCTCATCCAATTGCCTTTCCAGATCCCAGAATAATTCCCACAATTATTCCCCTTCTCTAAACAAATCTTGTGGCATTCTGAGTATTTACTGTTCCCATTATCCCATGAAGACAACAATTTGTCCAACAAAAGTTAGATCCTCTCCTTGCCTCAGCTTCTAAAAGATACTTGCTAACCTTTCAGCTTGCAACACCAGCAGCAGGAAACAGTTATTGCCCACTTGTGATGGAACTGCCACTGTTGGGTTCTGCCCTTGAGGTGCCTACAGCTTAGCTCAGTCATGGCTGTGTCACCTACCACTGCCTCTGCTTTATGCCCTCTCACATACTGAGGTCTAGAGCTTCCTCATCCTCTGGTTGCCACTCCCACGAGGGTCTTACATCAACTGATCACTGGCATTTAGATAGTTTATCCCAGGGTCCTACTTTGGGGCCATATCTGATCTCAGAAACTTTGGCACTCAGACTGGCAATAGAGAATAAATGAACCCATGTGTAATTGGCCCAAGGAGATGCCTGCAGGCCTGGCTTTAAGACACCTGGGTAATTGGTTCACATACAAGGGGCTCTAGGAATGGCAGGTGACCTCTAAGCCTTGCTAGGCTCAGGTAGATCATCTATGTCACCCTCCTACCAATGGCAAGTCTGGAGGACTCACTTATTCTGTGTCTACTAAGAGCCAGGCTCAGTGCTAGGAAGTCAGCACTCATTAGTACTAATTTCCATGAACAAATTCCCCTACAGGATGGGTATAGAGAAGCTTTTGTCACCTGAGGAAACAAAACCAAGATTCAAACTTGCTTCAGGTTTCTAGTTGTGGCTCTAATTCCCTGATGGGGCTGATCTGCTACCCTGACACCAGCCCGTTTGGCTGGGACTTGTCTAATCTGCCTGGTTCTTACCAGTTCCTTACCTCAAGACTGAAAACTCTTCACCATCCAAGACATTCTAAAGACCCTACTTTTATTCGGACTCTATGAGCCCTGATTCTGTAGTTTATCTGCCTAAAAATATCCCCATCACCTGGAATCTGCTGCTGATTCAACACGCCAGCTCTCACTGCTTGGATGGTGATGATGCAAACATATTGATGAGATCCACAAGTATGGAAAGCCTGCTATATATTAGACTATAAATGAAGATCTTTCAATTTAGTAGATAATTTATTCCTCATCAAAATTCTGTGATATGGACACTATTATATCCAGTTAACAAATGAGGAAAATGAGACTCAGAAAAGTTTAAGCCATTTGCTCACAGTCTATGACTAGACACCAGATTCAAACTCAGTTTAGCTTACTTCAAAGTCCATTTTCTCACCCCTAGGAAATATTGTGAAATAGGACTCCATTTAGGGGATTAGTCTCTCTGATTTGGGGTGACCAATCATACCATTTCTCCTGGGACTCTCGTGGTTTTAACTGAGACTTGCATCCTGGGAAACCTCTTGGTCTTGGACAAACCAGGACTGGTGGCCACCCTGTCCTGTGTTAGAAGCCTTATCTCTGGCCCTTGTCGCCTTACAGTACAACACAGCCAGGCCTGTAGTAAGCCAAACATAACAACGGCCCTTGAAGGCCAAAGTGGCTCCTCCCTGGTATAATCTAGAAAAGATTAGAGGCTTCCAGCCCTCCATCCTCAAGGGTTGTCCGATTTTGACTACCTTGAATAGTGAATGGGTCAGGCTGCCTCAGGAAGGAAATTGGGAAGTATTGGGAAGCAATGCATTTATTTACTTATATTTTTATTTCTTTGCAGTATTGGTTTGTTTTGTCTGTAATGAACAGAAGGGATAGAAACTGTCAGCTGAATCCTAATTGTCACCCTTATCAGTCTTCAAATCTGAACCAGTGCTTGGTTAAATGGCCTAGCTTCCCTCTCCTAGCCCCTTTCTCTCTCCCATGCAAAGCGAGGGTTTTGGAATGTTTTAGGATGGAACCCATCTACCGCTTCAGAGCTCACGTGCTCCTGGGATTGCTCATGGCTGGATTATGTCCACAGGTGCACCAGAGGCGCATTTACCTGAAAGCTGTTGAAGCTTAAGCTTCAGAGCCTTTTATCTGCTGAGTCCTTTGGAAGTCCCTGAGAAAAACTTCAATAATGTGTTCACATGATAGAGCATTCCTTTTTTTACATTTATAAAAGTAACACATTTAACCTCAGTTGATTAAGACTGGTGTCTCTTTCTATGCCTCTACTATTCCATCACTGAACTTTACCTTCAGTGTTGGCTTTAGCATGGCTGTGACTATTTTGGGGATCTGGCTAAGGTGAAATTAAATTTGAAATATGTCATATTAAGTAAAATTTGGAAGGATGTTTTGGAAAGTTTCAATAAAATAATTGGAAATTACAGATAGATTATTTGGCTTTATATTTTGTCTCTTTTAAAATTTATATATTAAACAAACTTAAAAACTCAAATAAAAGTTAATGGAATGGTAAACAGAATTAAAAAATATGGGCAAGGAAACCAAGAATAATTGTTCTGTAATGAGATACAAATTATAGCACAACAAAAAATCGCACAATACCAAAAGCAGTAATTCTTTATACAAGGAGATCGTTTGCAAATAGAAATAATTAATAGGTACTCGGTTTGTTTGAGAATCCAATTCATGAAAAAGAGTAAGTCATAGTAGAACATTGGAAAAAAGGATTTAAATTACCTGCAAATTCAACCAATGTGAATAATGACAAAGACAATAAAATATTCGGAATACTGCAGTACAAGGACATTGACAAATTGGTTAATGCCATTTCTCAATTCAAAGAACTTTGAAGAGTAGTTATTGCACAAGAAAACTTGAAATTCTTGGAAGTAGCTCTACTAATGTACAAAAGAAATTTTGATAGACGTTTTCTCAACTTTGACAAGTATCCTAAATGTTTACCTGACATCACTAATACCAAATTACAAATCTAAAAAAATTTTTAAAATTACCAATGCAAAAATACAAATTTTTCATGACCATAATGAAGGAAATAATTAAATTTATTTCTTTCATATTTAAAAAAGTTGCATAATTGTTGTTATATGAAGAGGTGACCAAAGAGTATGGAGGAAAAAATATTTATAAGAATATTATAGAAGTAAATCCAGAAGTTAATTAATTTAAAATAATATTTTTCTGAATTTTTAAGTGTTTGTGGTATTTTTCAGCTTTTAAAAATGTGATTTGTTTAATTTTTCTTTATTCTAAATAAATATTCATTTTCCAACCTAATTCTATAATCTTTTTTGAATTAAAGATGGTATTTTCAATAGTATAAGCTTCATATCCCAAAGAGCCTAGACCTGTTTTCTCCTCACTAGAAACGTCCGAGCACAATAGATTCAATCAACCAGGCTGGCCTGGACTGCTTCTGTGTGTACAGAGTAAGAATTCACCTTATGTCACTAGAACTCATACTTCATATTTTAGGCACTAGCTTAGGAATCGAAACTGCTCCACACTCATGCAATTTTCAGCATGGACTTAAAGAGTCTCCAAAGCAAATGTGGAAGTATTCTTATTGGTTCAGAAGAGTCCACTGCTGCTATTTCCCATAGTACATTCTAGAGTCTGTTTTTATTTTGTAAATTTTTAGTCTAAATACTACAGAGCTCTGATAGACGTTTAATTATGTATTAATTATTTGCATGCCTTTAGAAAATTTGAGAATAGCTTTATAAATTTAATCAGACTGATTTCATAGAATCAACTGGTTTTGATTTATTTATTGTAACTATGTTATTGTAGTAGATCCAGCGGGCAGCAGCATTAGAACTGAAAAAAAAAAAAAAACCCTAAACATAACATATCAAATATGCCCAATAGGACTACTCCATCTCATCTACCTCAGGCCATCTGCTTCTTCATTTAGCCTAGATTCTACTCATGCATCTATAGCACCAAGAAGTCTAGCAACACCAGATTCTCTTGCATAGAAAAGTGAAGCAAATTAAATACACTGTGGATCAGTTTATTTGAAATAGTTTCAACCTTTTGGGGCCCTGTTTAGTTATTTACTGGTATGAACAATCAAGTTTATTTGAAACATCTTACCTTATTTATTAGAAGCAGACTAGGTCCCATGACATTAAAGCAAAGCTCAAGTTATGATTTTAACTTCAAATCCTGATTTTATCCCAAATGTATGACTTAGGATTTCAGAAAGATAGTGTGGTAGAATGGAAAGCGTAGAAAAGTTATACCTCAAGGTGGAATACTGTATTTCCAAGAATAAATTTTTCAGTTCATAAAATTTATATCAGGAAATAAAATTAATCAAGAAATATTTAAAGCAGTCATTGGTCTTAAGGCAGCTGAATTTAGATATTGGGAGCACTGGATTTGGAGTCAGACAATCCTGGGTTCAAAAATCATCTGACCTGGGCACATTATTGAATTAGCTGAGCCTAACTTTAGTCATGTGTCAAAATGGCATAACACTACTGATTTCATAAAGCTATTGAGATGATAAATGAGAAAAATTTATGTAATACACACCAATAAATGAAAGATATTTGTAACTTGTTCAAGTAAAAATTAGACAATGATTTTTAAAAATAAGGTTAGTGTTTATATTGTTATCTACGTAAAATACCTTCTATTGTTCATTATACTTCATTTGCCAATATACAATTTTTAGATGATTAGGATTGAAATACATTTTTTGAAGGATCTTTCAAAATATATTTGTCAGGGAACAACCCCAGCCTCATAGAAGAAGGGAAGAAATAAACTGCAACCATTCCATAGATGCTAAATGCAGACAAGACAGTTTATTACTCACGGCACAGCAAACAGGATCATCAGCAAGGTGGTGCCAGATCCCTGTCCTCAAGTGCCGTGGGCAGCACCATGGGCCCAGATGGATGCTACACATACAGTGGGCTGTACTGCAGCCCAGGAATGCCGAGCCAAGGGACCAGTAGTTACTGAACAAATAGGAAACAAACCAGTCCCCTTCCTCTAGGGAGTGAGCAGTGACATGGTAGTCACCCTGGACTGCTTAATGGCCCATATGACCAACTATGAGGACTGCTCAATATCAGGGGACAAAGTCACCTTGCAGTTTATGTACACAACAAGAATGTGAAGAGAGATGCTCAGGTCCCATGTCAAATTCTTTACCTTAACTGCTTCCCAGAAATCTTCCTTTGAAGTTAGACACTGACTGCAGCGTCATGTACAGCATGCTACTGTTCACATACTCTGATCCTGATTCTGATGCAGTGATCTTCATTGTCTCCAAAATCTAGAAAATTCCACCTCTCTATAAACTAAAGTTTCTGAAATGGTGAAGAAATTACTTCTTCCCTCCTTACCTACCCAGAAGTATCTATCTAACTAGCCTTTATAATTTAGTTCAATGTTTCAAACTGGAATAGAATTATATAAAATACTCTCATGATACAACCCAAATATTTCATGTAGGGTATTGGATTACTTTTTAGCATCTGCATATAATTTTTCCAGGTCAGTTTCTGCCTCTATCTTCCACTCTACCACAGGAGGATGTACTAACAGATGACACAAAAATGCAAAAATTCAGCAACAATCTACAAAGTAACAGCAGTTCAAAAATGAGTAGGTTGATTTTAGGTTCTCTCAATGCCCCGTGCTTTAATACGTCATTAACAACCAGAAAACACAGCTTTTTTGTGTGTGAAAAGTTACTATAAGACAACACCATTTTTAACTTCTACAAAGCAAAAGATAAAAAGAGTTTGTAAGATTATGCTAAACACCATTTAACACCAGGGATTTTCAAAAGATCAGCTGCCTGATACGATGTTAAATATACTTGAATGTGGTCCCACATCTCTGTGCCACTTTGCCAAGTTTCCGTCGGAAGCAATTTACAACAAGCAACATATTAAACCCCCATAAATAGTCATTATAATGTAAACACTGAATGCTCCTTATTGTAGCAGCGAAAGCAGCCTCTCCAAAATATATAAAACAGAAAAAAAAAAATCCTTGAATTTCATCTCAGGGCAGAAGGTGGATTTGAATTTGAAGACATGCCAAATGGTAATTTTGGGCACAAATATTTCAGACAAAGCTGATCTATTATGAGTAATAACAGCATATGTTAGTTTCTAAGTCAGTTTGCATATGTCACAGGAAGCGCACCCAATTAGCATGTGAGGCCATTTGCACTTCAGCAAAGTTATTAACAGTAAATCATAACAAAGTAGGTATGCTCAAATTACACATACTATTTGAAATATACATGAAAATCTGACACAAGAGCAGTAAAATAGAAAAAAGTAGAATCTTAAATAAATTAAATCAGCAAACTAGCTTCTTTTTTTTTGCTTTTCTTTCCTGCTATTATTACTATTATTATTTCTGTTTTCTTTTCACATAAGCAGTTGCTATAGTTCTTGACAGTTTCCTTTTAGCTAGCTAAGCCTGGGAGGATTAAAGAAGACATTTGGCCTTTATGGTTTTCTGTGTCTGAATGTGTATGTCCTGAGGAGAAAAGGAACTATGCAAGAAGCTATTAAGCACCAATGAGCGAGCACGGATTGGGAACGTCTGAGTTATGTTCGCTGAAACAGATGTTGTGTCCCAGAATTCCCTGAGCTGCCTCAGGCTTTTGCTGGTGTCAACCCTGTGGTAAATGGGTTTTCATAATGAATTTACTGTTAATTCTCACACACACACAAACCATTAGAATCCCATTAAAGGGCTGACTAAATGCCACCAAGGCTCAGAATATGATTGTCTTTTGTTCACTTAGAAGAAGCTCTGAAAAGTCCGGAATCTCAAATCAATCATTCACGATAGTTTGGGGAGAGTAGCAATCCTGCCAGTGGCTGGAGAGGGGCAGATCTTTTTGGCAGTTCCCAAGCCCTACTCACTAGGGCAAGATTCCTACAGTTTTCCAGATAATAACAGTAAAGATTATGGCTCTCAATACCAAAAGTGGGATATTTTAGTGAATTAACCCAATTTTTAAATTATTTTATTTAGTCATTTATCTTTTTTTAAAAAAGCTTTAGTAAATAAAACAAACAAAAAACTTTGGAGTAAATGTTGTAAATATATTCAAGACACAAATATTCCAAAGGAGCCACCAACAATGTATGGAATATCTAGAGAATACAATAGCTTCACACTGGTGCTCTGAGAGTAAGAATAAAAGTAACAGTGAGAGTCATGAAGACTGTGACAGAAACAAAGGCAGAACAGAGCATTATCACCAGGAGACACCCAGAGTGCAATCTGTTTTTCAGAAAATAGCAATTCTACCAGGACTGCTAAAATAATAACAAAACTATTGGTTGAACACCTTTCAAGCACTATACTAGACGTTTTTTTATGCACTATCTTATCTCTTCCTCATAAAAATACCAAGGATAAAAGCTGCTACCATTTGCAAATGTTTCCTCCACACCAAGCTCTGTTCTTGCCCCTACTTCTCCCCTGCACTGACCTCACTGTCCCCAAGCAGAGCAGTGATCCTTTCAGCGTTTGAACACCTCAGCTCTTTCTTGCTTCTGAGATTTTGTGCATGAAATTTCCTCTCCTGGAGTCCTCTCATGGCTGCTTCCCGCACCCCAACCTTGCTTTTTTGTTTGTGTGTCTTCCTCTTTTCCATAACATCACAGCAGGCAGATGCTGGAAGGTGACTTATTAGTGGAGGCTGGAAGAACAGTGAAGAAGTACTGTTAGAGACAAGTAGAAAGGCAATTCCATTATATAGAGGCAGAACAACAGGGAAAATACTGTCTGCAGCAACATGAAATATATAAAATGAATTTGTATCTCTGGCTGAGGAGAGTGTCAGGCAGTGTTGAGCATGCCATTAGATTTTTTAGCTGCATCTGATAAGTTGAAGGAAGAGAGAGATGTGTTGAAGAGAGGATTTTTCAGTTTGAAAGCAGAACTTAGAAGAAATATAGAAGAACTAGGAATTATTATTCTGAAAAATAAAGTGTATTCACATGTCCATCCTGTAGATGATTCTCAATGTAAAAATGATCTTAGATAAATATTTATTTAAGTATATAGTTACAAAACCCTTTAAGATTTGGGAAAAGCTTAAAGTGGTAGCTGGTTAGTAGACTCTTGATTAGTCAAAAAGGCTTTTAAGAATTAAAATTGTGTTATCTTACAGCAATTTTATATGCCCAAAGAAGACAGAGAACAGTCCCTAAAAGACTTATGGATGTCACTTTTGGGGCATGGCATCAACCTCAGTAAGATATGCAACAATTTTAAGAGAATATACTGACACAAGCACTGCCTCTTTGGACCAAAAGGAACAGAAATAGAAAAAAATGGCCTCTGAGCCTTCCACTTTCTACGAAAAAAAAAAGAAAAAAACCAGCTACAAACACCAGCTATTTCTAATCAAAAAGTGAAGACATCTTGGAGGACAGAACCAAAAGGTCAGAGGGTGAAGCCAACATCCAAGGATGACAGATTCGAGAATCACTCCCAGGTTGCAGAACTGGTCCCTAATCAAGGAAAACCCCTTGCCCTCCAAAGAGAGAAAACTGGGGACATGTGTCCTGTTGTTTCTCAGAATTGCTACAAAATTGAGACCTTGTGCTTCTCATTCTTACTCTTTTAAAATTATCTTTAAATTTTAGAGTATTTTTATATTTACTGAAAAGCTGCAAAGATAACACAGGGAGTTATCATATGTTCCTCACCCAGTTTCCCCTATTAACATTTTGCGTAACCATGAAGAATTTGTCACAACTAAGGAACCAACATTGGTCTTAATACTTCACAATTAACTAAACAGTTTATTCAGATTTTACTACATTTTTTTCTAATGTTCTTTTTCTCTTTCAGAATACCCTGTAGGATACCACAATACATGTAGTCATCATGTCTCCTTAGTCTCCTCTGGTCGGTGACAGTTCCTTAGACATATTTTGCATTTGATAACCTTGACAGTTTTGAGGTATATTTACTAGGTATTTTGAAGACAAATTAATGGTATTTCTCTCTCAACTTGGGTTTTTGTGATTTTTTTTTCATAGTTAGACTGCTCCTGCCCTAGAATTAGCTGTTTCTCTAAGGAGTCCTGGTTCCTTCTATCGAATAATAGTATTAAAGCCAAGATCTGGGTGCTAGGTGTTTTCATTGCTCCCATCTTACTTTTTTCGAAGGGGCTGTCTATTGTGGTTATTCTGTCTCTGTCTCACCAATGTATGCTGAGTGTGTGGCTGGAAGATCACTCATGTTCCTGGTTCACATGTCTCATCATCATAAAAAGCTGCACCTGAGGAACCTCATTCATGCCCAATCAGATGCTAATTATGAGATCCTGGACTTAAAGCCTGGTGCTGTAACTTGCATGAGACTTTGCAGTCCCAGGATGAGGGTAAGCATATTTTGCAAATGGAAGGAATGTTAACTATTTATGCGACTGTAGATGGACTCTGGTAGACTGTTTGACAGCTACAACATTACATGCCTTTCTTCACCCATCCAGAACTGGAGTCTGCTTCTCTAGTCCCTTGAACTTGGGCTAGGCTTGTGGTGGAAGAAATGTGGAGGAAGTGACATTCTTGAGTTCTGGAGCTTAGCCTTCAAGAGGCCTTGAAGCTTCTGCCTTCATTCTCTCAGAATCTTACAACTATCAGGCTTGTGAAGAAGGCCACCCAAAAAACAACCACAAAAGTAGGGAGGCTTTACCACCTGTGCTGTCCCAGAGGAGCCCAGTTCTCAGTGAACTCACCAGCTCAAGGCAGCAGCATAATAAGTGAGCCCAGGGAGACCAGAAGAACCTTAGAATCGTGAGAAATAATAAATCGCTAAGTTTTAGAGTAGTTTGTTAAGAAGAAATGGGTAATTACCATAGTATAATTGACTGTTATAAAGGTCATCTTTTTATTGATCCAAATCTACTTTTCTATAAGCTCCATTTATCCAAGTCAGGGTTCTTGGTAGGCAATAATTTATACTAAATTGTAATGGTGAGTTAATAGCTTGATTTTCCTTTATCATATTATAGTATTATCTCTGAAGACATGGAATGAATGCTTTAACTACAAAAGGGAGTTTTATCAGTAGAAATTTTGAGGGATGTTACAAATTGGCAAGATATTTGGAAAACCAAAGCTTCTCATCTCCCTCAGATGGCCTGCTTACTCTACCTAAAAGCTGATGTAATTCTCTAAGAAGTCAAGGATAGGAGGAAACAGCAGTGTAATTGTGTTTAAAACTGGCAGGTTTAAATCATTCAATATGCATAGAAGCTTTTTCACAAGTAAAGTTTTATTTTTAAAGATTCTTCTCAAGTCACCAACCAGGTTCACCCTGTCCTTGCCACACTAGCCTTCTGAGTCTCTTGAAGATATCAAGCTCAATTCTTTAGCTGATTCCTACGTTTTTAATATCTTTATATAGTTTTAATTTTGATTTATCATTTCATTCATTCCTTCGACAAACATACAATAAACATAATATTTAATGGGCTAGGAATACAACAATGATCGCTACATAGCCAATGACTTTCGAAGCATATAATTGAAAAAGTATGGCGAAATATGATCCGTGTAACATTAGAAGAAAGAACAAGATGTTAGCAGGACATAGGTATGCATTTAACTTAAATTGGGGGAATTGGGGGAATTGTAATAAAGAAGATGACTTCATTTGTTCATGTTTGACTAATGCTGACAGCTTTTAAGCCTCACAGCTCCCTCTTTTCCTTCTGCCCCACGTTTGAGCAAGCTGATAAAAAAGCCAGGTCTTTCCTCCTTCAGTGAGGAAAATTCGAATGACTTTGGGAACTTCCCTACCACCTGTATCCCCTAACCACCATAAAAAGCTCAAGTTAGTCTCCTTTCCTTGTTCTTTCAAGTTCTTTTTGGACCAACTTGAGAGACTTGCTCTGCTCTTCCCAGAAAGCCAAAAGTGATAAACCATTTCCTACCATCTTGGTGCCTGTGTGGCTTCATCAGTCTTAAACCATGTTTTAGGTGGAGGTGTCCATCTCATCTCTAAAGAGTGACCATGAAACAGGTGATCATATAGTGCAATTTGGATGGAATCTGAATGACATCTTAAACTGTGAGCACTTAGCATGTGGGATTATACTTCTTTTACTTGTTTTGCCCAGAAGTATCTAAGATCCTTCAGGGCAAAAAATGTTTGAACATCTATGAAGTGCCAGGTGCCATGCTGGTTGATATGGATACTCGAATGAGTAATTACTTGCCCTACAGAAATGTGATCATCTTTCAGCTACATTTTTTGAACACATGAACAGAATTCAGAAGCCTAGGGAGTATGATTTTATGAAAAAGAGAATTGTCAAGAGTATGGAAGCAGAGAGGATCAATGAGACCCTTTTCAGTGAAAAGTAGCCAGAGTTTAGAAATTTGGAAGTGATTTGGTCATCTGTCCAGAATCCTTTAAAAGTGTGCTGGAGGCAAAGGTCAGACTGCAAAAGCCAGAGATGAGCAAGTAGAGACAGCAAATGTCTACTCTTCCAACAAATTGGAGTGGAAATTATCCAGGATAGACGGAAGATAAACAGAGATGTGAGGCAGACAAGGAAGCGTGGCCAAAGGAGGAATATTTTTTTTTGAGAGAGAGAGAGGGGATAACATAACATTTTTTGTAGACTATGATTACATCAAGTCTAGTAAAAGAGATTGAAGACACTGGAAAAAATGGAATTAACTGGTAAAGCCATGTCTAGAAAAACAAGATAAAAGTTCTGATTTAAAAAAATGAAACTAAACTAACAAACAAGGTGAGAGGAAACTCCATGTAACACATTTGACCTTGATTAGAAGAAAGAAAAATTCAACCAGTGATGCTCAAACAATACAAGTACATATGGATTTTCAGATATATATATATATATATATATATATATATATGTCCATGAGATCAGTAGAAAATGCATAATGGCTTCCTGAAGACAGAGGCAGGGTTATCCATGGAAGACCCTTAGGAACAGGAGTTAGAAGAGAGATCAAGGATATGGAGTGGCTTAGCATACTACAAAATAAATAAAACTGGTAGAGTCACTGAGCACAGAGAAGTGAAAGCATTGATAACATGAAGGTCCACTTCAGGCTGGAGAGTAGGAATTTTCAGGGACAGCAATCTGCAAAAATGTGATCGTCTTTCAGCCACCTCATTTGGATACCAAACAATCTGGAGTCTGTATATAACATAAGAGTTGGGGGCCGGGTGTGGTGGCTCACACTTGTAATCCTAGCTCTCTGGAAGGCCGAGGTGGGCAGATTGTTTGAGCTCAGGAGTTCGAGACCAGCCTGAGCAAGAGCGAGACCCCGTCTCTACTAAAAATAGAAAGAAATTAATTGGACAACTAAAAATATATAGAAAAAATTAGCCGGGCATGGTGGCGCATGCCTGTAGTCCCAGCTACTCGGGAGGCTGAGGCAGAAGGATTGCTTGAGCCCAGGAGTTTGAGGTTGCTGTGAGCGAGGATGATGCCATGGCACTCTAGCCGGGGCAACAGAGTGAGACTCTGTCAAAAAAAAAAAAAAAAAAAAAAAAAAGAGTTGGGATCCAGGATCTCAAGAACACAAATATCAGAAACTCCTCCAATTTTACTTATGCTGCCAGTAATTTTTTTAACAATTGCTATGTCCCATTTTCTTTTATTCTCTCTCTCCTTCACATTGCTGTTAACCTGGGTGGCTCGCCCTGGGCAAGTGTAGCACGAGAAGATGTACAGTGACTTCCACCTCACAGCTACTCTGTGACTTAGGCTGCAGAAAATTTTTACGTAACATTCACTTTAAAACAATTTCTGATTTCTTTTGGATTATGAGATGGAGTCCACATGTATATTTTATTAATTTTGAGGTCTTCTGAAGATTTAATGCAATTAAATCCATTATCCATGGAAAAAGAATTACTTAAAAATGAATAAGGAATAAACTACAGTAAGCATATTCCAGAAAATGAAACCTGAGGACATACATTCACACATCTGGCAGTGATTCATAATTGAATATCATTTTCTCTCTAGTTATGATAGTTTACATCAGTCTCAACCTGCAAACTGAAAGTAGCTGAGTAATATTGTTGGCACCATCTCTTTATTCCAGCTCCATATGTGCAGAATAAAAGGTTTAACTATAATTCACTCTGGTAGCATTACACAGGGAATTTCAATGAAGGTGTTGAAAGAAAATAATTATCCATGTAGCCTTAGGCTGGAAGGGAAATATCTCCCTCTATTTTACAATGTGTTTCTAATGTGAGCAGGAACCTGAAGGATGGGACCATTTTCTTACATGACTACATCAATATAAGTTGTAACAGTATAAATTTGTGAAACAAGGAAGAGATTTAAATTTTCCATGATAAAAGATATTAAATACAAACTTCCAGTCTCAAGAAAACTCTTGAAATTTACCCAAGAATATATGAACAGGGATAATATGTTTTACATACTTTCTGGCCCTAACATACTCATATTAAGAAAAAGCTATGGTGAATTTGACATGCTCCTTTGCAATGTGGCGTAACCATGCACCCAGCTCTTGTTTCCTAAGAATAGCACTATAGTCATATTAAATATCCACTACATATCGTGGCTGAAGCACAAGCCAAAACAAAGCAAGTGATAAAAATGTAGGTGCCTAAGAACTGGAGTACAGGGCTTCTTTCAAATACCAGACTAAAGAAAGCCTTTGGAACTGTGATCCTAAACGTCTAGGATACAAAACTAAAGTGATTATTGTTTAAAAATCCTTATTCCCAAGCCCACCCCAAAGAAAGTCTGATTTTCTAGATCTTATATAGACCACTTAAATCTCTTTGTATTTCACAAATACTCATGACAATTCTGGTGTCGATATTATAAGGCTCACATTTCAAATAAGATTTAGGAGGAATCACCTTTGCTACTTCAATGTTTTCATTGACAGTGTGAAGAGGGGCAATTGGGAAAAAAGAAAAGGTTTACATGGGACAAGAATTGTATGTCGATCCCATTTTTGGCAGTTGCACTGCTATTCTCAAATTTTAATTCCAGAGCCAAAGCAAAAGGCATAGGTCCAAGCCCCAGGAAAAGCTGCTGTGTGGGAAGAATTGTGTTTGGTTTCGTGAATCCCAGTTCTTGTCTGTGTCACTGGGAGTGGGAATGGGGGGGGAACGTGTGAGGGGAAAAACTGGTCATCCAAAAATGCCCAAAGATTATCACTCAACATGCCTCCCCAACACCACCCCCTGTTCTCCCTCAACACCACCCCCTGTTCTCCCAGTGTGCTACCCCCAATCCTATCAGCAGCAGCTCCCAAGACATTTTTAACTACTCTTTCCCGTAAAATTTTATTGTTTGCTTTATTTTCTCAGATTCTTGGTGACAATGTCTTATTAGCTGATTAGTTCATCATAAAGCTTAACACAAGGTGTCCCAATAGCTTCCATGTGTTTTTTTTTTCTTTCTTATAATATTTACTCTAGCCCCAATAAATGACTAATGATTTAAGCCACTTTAAATACTGATGAAGTAGAGAATTTGGACTTAGAGGACATTTAGATGCTCCTGAAATTATACCACCATAGGGTCAATCATGCCATCTAATTTCCTCCTAAAATACCTCCAGGTATTTATATCTCTCAGGCTTCATTAGCCTAAATAAAGTCACCCTCATTTAAACAATAGGGGCCTTATTACAAATTTAAGAAAATAGAGGGCATGGAAGCTTAGGAAACCCGCTGGATATAAATCAAGATGTAAGGAAGTGTTTAGGGGCATTACAAATGCAAGTGGATTTGGAAGACACAGGACAGTCCAAAAGAGGCCCTGTCTTTCCTCATTTCTCTACCTCACAAGGCTAGAAATTGCTTCAAAACCAAAAAGGTTAAAAAGAGCATCTCTGGCAGCAAAGGAAATAAAGATAAAATCCTGGTTTTATTTTTATTTATGTAATTATTGGAGCATTTTATTTTTTTAATGTAACAACTGTTCTTGTAAATTATGGATACTTACAGGACATACTAATTAGCCAATTTTTAAATGTGCTCATAAAATGAGAGGCACCAATAGGAAAAAATACTAAAAGGCTTCTTATACTTACCATAGGGAATGGTCTTTATTATTTAGAACAGAAAGGAGATGACTTTGACCAAAATGAACTTCCTATTGTGGAATCAATAGAAAATGAGTGAGGATTTTTATATAATGAGTACTTTGAAAGAGATTGTTTCAGAGAACATAATCAATTGGTAGTAACTGAGCATTCTTTCCTTCTTAAAAAAAAAATTTAAATAAAACAAAACAAAAACAAGTGGAAAGTTAGCAACAAGACCCCTTTTCATGCCTGTCTCTGTGAAATTAAGCAAGTTTATGCTGATTTGTTTTTGCTTTGGATTTTTTATTTGCCAAAACAATGATAGCTTAGATAAAACCAGCTAATTCCAATTCTGTCTTCTTTCACTAGGTAGATAATCATTAGGAACCATGCCCTGAATATAACACGTCTCAGCCTTTGAGTAGCCACTGGTACATTGCAAATCCATTCTGGCCACTTTACTCTGTTTCACGGCCACAGTCTCGTCTGAGTAGCCAGGTACAGCTAGTCATAGCTACACTAACCTACTGTCTCTAGTCGCAGAATGTTTTGACCAGACAACTCATGATCGATTATGATATTTTTAGTGCACAGGCATGACATATAGTAAATAGAAATAAAATTCTAGAAAGCCTGTTTTTCAGAAAGTAAAGAGAAAATTTTAAAGATGTCTAGGAAATTCATAATTCCCTGCTATGAACTAAATTGTGTCCCTGCAAAATTCATATGTTGAAGCCCTAATCCCCAATGTGACTGTATGTGGAGATAAGGCCTATAAAGAAGGTAATTAAGGAAAAATGAGATCATAAGGGTCAGGCCTGATTGTGTAGAACTAGTATTCTAATAAGAAGATAGAGCAGAGAATTCACTCTTTCTTTCTCTCTCCACTGTGCGGGCACAGAGAGAAGGCATCCATCTACCAGCCAGGAAGAGAGCCCTCACCAGAAACCAATTGGCCAGCACCTTGATCTTGGACTTCCAGCCTCAGGAACTATGAGAATAAACTTCTGTTGTTTAAGCCACCCAGTCTATGATATTTTCTTATAGCAGCCTAAATAGCCTAAGACAGATTTGGGCACTAAGAAGTGAGACACTATTGTAACAAATACCTAAAAGCATGGACCCAGCTTTAGAACTGGGCAATTGGTGGAGCATAGAGGAGTTTTGAAGTGCGTGCTAGAAAAAGCCTGAATTGCTGTGAAGGAACTGTTGGTAGAAGGATAGATGTTAAAGGTGATGCTGGTGAGAGCTGAAAAAGAAAAGAGAAAGAAAGCTTCCATCTGCTTAGAGAATACATAAGTAATCCTGAGCGGTGTTGGTAAAAATATGGCCGTGAAAGGCCATCGTGGCAAGGTCTCAGGCAGAAGTGAGGAACATGTTATTGGAAATTGGACGAAAGGCAGTCCTTGTTATAAAGTGGCAAAGAACTTGGCTGAACCCTGTTCTAGTGTTCTGCGGAAGGTAGAACTACAGGTGACGAAATTGGATATTTAGCTGAGGATATTTCTAAGCATTCAAGGGGTGGCTTGGTTGCTCCTGACTGCTTATAGTAAATGTGAGGAAAAGAGATGATGAAGGAATTGTTAAGCAAAAAGGGGCAAGAACTTGAAGATTTGGAAAATTCTTAGTCTATCCCACATTGCATAAAATTATAAACCTTGTTCCAAAGAGAACTCTAAGGGTGTGGCTAAACAACAATTTGATAACGAGATTAGTGTGGGTGTGAACAATGAATTTAATCAGCCACCTCAGCAGAAGCTAGGGATAGAGATGGGATTATACAAGCAGAAACTCTGCCAGTTTGAACAGAAGGGAACAGAGATGGGACAAAATGAAGGAGGGCTGTCAGATTTCTTGGGTTCTACCGGACGGGACCACGGAGCTAATCGGCTGTGAACACGCACGATTCTTAAAGAAAAGGGAGAATGACACCAAAGGCAACTCGGAGATCATTAGTGCTGCCTCCTTGGTTTCGAGAGGTGGGGACAGTGACTCAGTTTTAATAGTCCAGACAGCCTCCAACCAAAGCTTTGGGGCTGGAACTGTCCTGCAGAGCCTTGGAGGCAGGACTGCCACACAGTGGGTCCAAAAGGTGAGGCATCGAATCAAAGAGGATTATCTTTGAGCCCTGAGATCTAATGGATCTAACAGAATTTGCCTTGCTAGGTTTTGGACTTGCTTGGGACCCATCACTCTTTTCTTCTTTCTAACTTCTCCCTTTTGGAATGGGAGTGTCATTTCTCTGTTTCTCTCTCTCCTCACCATATGAGGACACAGTGAGAAGGTGGTCATCTACGAGCCAGGAAGAGAGCCCTCACCAGAAACCAAACTGGCCAGCATCTTCAACTTGGACTTCTCAGCCCCCCGAACTGAGAAATAAATTTCTGTAGTTTAAGCCCCCTAATCTGTGGTGTTTTTTTTATAGTAGCCCTAACTGACAAGACACTCCCATTAATCACCTTCCTGCTACCCTATCTAGGGAGGCAACACTCACCCTCTACCATACTTCCTATCATCTTTCCTTAATTTATCCTTCTTTTGGGCACATATTATCATCTAATTTATGATGTATTCATCCTGCTTATTTTCTGTCTTCACTTGTTAAAATATAAGCTCCATAAGAAGAGGTAGGTTGGTTTGTTTGTTTTTCCCGTTTTATTCTTTGTTCTATCTCTAACATCTAGAATAGTTCCTTATCTTCTTGTCCTCAAAGCAGTAACTTCCAAAATATTGAAAAACGTTGAACTCAGCCTAGGAACTCAGAAAAGATCAAAAAAACACAACGGCATATAATGAAGAACCCAAACAAATTGAAAATTAAAATGTACACATTAATTAAAATTAGAACACAAAGAATGTTAACTTAGTGAAAGAGGATTGTGTAAATGTAGTCTTGTAGCGAAAAGTATCCTAATCAGCAGTCCATATATTAAGGCACAGCATCTCACAGCCCTCAGTTGACATTTTGTAAGAACAAATTACTACAAATAATGGATACTTCCAGGAATTTTTGACATGTAATACTCTGTGGTCATTCCAAGAAAGCTATATGTATTATTTGCTTTGTAGGAGAGTAAATATTCTGAAATAATGGACACAAATCCATTTAAACATAATAGTTATCATATTTCAATTTATTTCCAAGTCAATTGGTTGTTACATGCTGAGTTAGTACAAAGAATTGTAAAAAAGATAATTAAATGCATTGAAAAATATAAAAAATAAGTGCAGTGTATTAGACTACATGATTTTTAACTAAAAATCTTTGGATTGTGAAAGTGCCACTTAACTCCCTATTTGAAATCTGGCAACAAACTCACTGCCAAATAGCATATTCTCTATTGAATTAGATTATCATCCCACAGAATACAGAATGTGCATTTCTAAGGCATATGTATTTAATATGTTCAGCAACATACCAATATATTTTGGTAACCACTAAATGTCAAACATTATCCATACAGGGTATTAACACATTAATGTTTTCATTTAAAAAGAAAGATCTCTTTCCTCATTACATTACACATTTATAGAATAGAGATCTGTCAAATAAATTACTGCAAAGTAGTTCAAGCTAAACCTTATAACACTTGAATCATATAATCGGGGGCAAATAACCTTTAAAATGAAAGACAAATGGTGAAATTTAAGGGCATTTAATTTGCATAAATGTAATGTTAACAGTCTTTTCCTGGTTACATATTTTATGCTTAATTTCTATATGCCATTCTAATAGGTCCTTAACACTCTTATAGGTCAGTTTTAATTTTTTCTAATTTTATTTTACCATAATAAGTATTATGGAAGTAGTTTATCATATGTAAAAATAAGGTGATCTGACAAAAATAATTCAGTGTGACTCTAGAAACATTCTTGCATAAGGACCATATTGTAGTTTTGTGTTGTTGATGCCTGCTTTGAAATAAACATTTATGTTTTAGAATCTCGTATGTCTAAACTCATGTTCCACTCTTGGACTCTAAGAACTCAATTCCAGTGACTTCCTCGGGGTCAACAGTCATTGTGGCCTTGTGTGCTGAAGAAGCCTTAGCACAAAGGGCTTTACGAGGTGCATGGTTTGGTCTTCCTTTATTCTGAATATAGCATTAACATTTGACATCCAAGTTATTGGCTTTAAAGTTTTATCCATTAAACTTCTATAAACATTGAAATGTACTCAAATGGCACTGCTCAGACAATACTGTGTCAGCTTTAACAATAACATAGAACAAATTATCCATTGATTAACTATAATGATTTTAATGTCATCCATGGTCCATAATGTCTAACAAGTTAGAAAATGCTTGTAGTACATGAATTCAATTACAATTCAAAGTTGCAAAGCAAAATATCAATTTATATATAGAAAAATAAATTTTATTTTTTTGACTTTCCTTGACTCATGTTTATTTTCCAATGGATTAGAGACGGTAAATATTACCGCCATCCACCACTGGAATAATTTGATTGGACTAAGCAGAGTAAAATTCCTTTCTCTAAGGAAATTTTACCTTCAATCATCACGTCCACCTTTCCCTGGATTATTATCTGATGGGAATGTGAGTTAGCCTGACTCATTTCAATCCAAATTAGTGATGAAAAGATTGAGGCTACCTTTGGGACAAAGACTATTCTTTGCAGTTCATCTAAATTAAAATTGAAATGGCTGGATAAGTGACAAGAATTTGAAACATTCATTATTCCCCTTTGATTTTATTTCCTACTTAGGACTTAATGTTAAAATGAAGGACCATATGAATGTTTACCACACAATTGCTAGGGACCTTTATAATCTATCATTTGTCAGGCTATTTATTTATTTATTATTTATTCTTATAGATGCTATTGAAAGCTCCTAAATGACTGGTCTTTTCATTTGATTTTCAACCTGTTTCTCAAACTCACTTTAAACTACCTGGCTTTTTCTCACACTGGTAATTTCCAGAGCAGTTAAAACACCATTAAGGGTTAAGCATAATTACATGTCTCTGCCTATCTTTGAAAGTGAAATTTCTTCTTAGGCACAACTATTTGCCAGATAAAAATGTGAAACTCTCTGCACTTGCATATGATTGAAAATATCTGTACATGCATGAAAACAATACCATACAGTTCACCCTGGCCTGTTGTGTTTATTTGTCAATTATCCTGTTAGTTTTGGTGGGTTTGCAGATAATCACATCCAAGGTCTCCTCTAACAAAAGAAAAAGAAAAAGGAAAACATACTATGGAGATCTATCTATCTATATATAGGGATATAGACACAAAAACATAGTATATTATATTGACTGTCTCTCTGAAATAGGAAAGTCCAAAACTACTTGCAGTTAATCTTATACCGGAATAGCACAAAGCTATTCTACTGGTAGTATTTTCTCATTTAAAAATCATAGTTGTGAAAAGATATAAAATGTGCAATTTCCATATTTTCTGGCTCCAATAAAACTTAAGCAGAACTAGAGCCTCTTATTGGGTGGGAATGTGGAAATTAGAGCTATTAGGTCTGAAGAACCTAAGCACTTCTAATATTCACAGCAAAATAAACATGTCAAAAACTTAGCTTTATTGGGATACCAATTTCTTCTAACTATGAAAAACATTCCTAAATACTGTAGTAATGAATAAACGTAAGAAAAGGTATGGAGATCAATAATTTCTAGTTTGTCATTTGTTTTTGTTTATTTTCTGTGACTTTCACATCTTATTGTATAAAGTAATATTTAGCCTTATAGATATATAAATGGCTTTTGGTGGGAGGAGATATGAGAAAATGGCACATTGGCTAAGTTGTTTTTATGTATTAGTTACAGATGATCCTGAATTTTTACAAATGGCTTATAAATGTTCCAATTCTCTTATGACAAAAGTATTTCTTAATTTTACAAATCAATTGGCAGCAAAATAGAAATAAAACAAAATACTGTGGTAAAAGGAAATAAAATCATGTTTACCCTTTAGTACACTGAAACCAAATACATACCAATTTTTATAGAAAATAAGCAAATCAATTTGCTTATTAACAAAGATTGGAAAAAATTGCTGGCAATTCTTGACCAGCAGCTATGCAGTTACTAAGTCATATCATACTTGTTGTCATAGAGGTCATCTGTAGGCTCTAAACAGCAAAACAACTCGTGCAAAATGCCGGCAGATGGCCTCTTCGGGGCAGTTGCTAAAGGTAAGAGCTGCACTGCAACAAAAGGGTCTCAGACTTCACTGTGGTCACTCAGTTTGCTCAAATTCTGAAATAGAAGAAGAAGAAATAAGCATATGCTACTTACTCAACTCTTAAATTGGTACAATAGTAAAAGAACAGTAGTAACTGAAGCAAGCTGCCTAGCCAAGCTAAGAAAATGAATATTCTATGGGGCATCAGAGTATAGCAGTTTAAAGTTCCAGGTCCAAGGTCAGATTGCTGACTTTGAAACCAGCTCTACCACTTACAAATGGTGTAATTTCTCTGGGTCAGTTTCCTCATTTCTAAAATTGGATTGAATTATAGTATCTATCTCATTAGGTTATGGCAAATTTAGTTAATTAATATAGGTAAAGCCTTTAAAATATTCCTGGAACATAGTGAGCACTCAATAAATGTTAGGTATATAATAATAATAATATTATTATTATTATTATTTGGTAAATATATACTATTCCAATTGAATATAATAAGGATGACTCTGGGAGGCACCAAATGTTCTAGAGATGAGGAAAGGCAAAACGATTCAAAAGTCACAGAAAAATTGCAGGAGATCAAGGATCTAGGAACAGTTATAAAACTAAACCATAAAGCCCAGTATTTGTAAGGTAACTTTGACACTTCAGATCATGGGGGCACTAGACTCTGCAAATAATGTTTCCAAAGATGGCAATATAAGCTTGGAAGCCAGGGTATCAGAGCAGAAGAAAAAAACAAAAACAAACAAACAAAAAAAACACCCTAAAAGGCTATATTTAGAATGTTTGTATTTGAGAGAGGTGGATTCAAATTTCCAGGACAGTAGCTCCTAGAAACAGCATTTATTTTATAAGCAAGCAGTTTGCAATTGACAGGTGATTACCAAATCCTCTGAACAGTGACATTGTTTCAAGATCCAAAAAGCAACAGTTCACAACTGGCCTAAAAAAGGAATGGAAACATTCCTTTAGTAGCAGAGGACTCTGAGGTGGTGGTGTTAGGGATTTTAGTAGATTTTAGATGACAATGGGGCAATAAGCTAATATAAAAAATGCAAGGCCCTTTATTCTACATTCTAATTTTTCTCATAACTCCTGCATGCAACTTGCTCAACTCACCTTATTTGAATGGATGTTACTTATTGCAGCAGATATAGATTCAAAAAAAATTGGTTTATCTGAGTCTAGGTTTCCATAATATTGCATTGCTTTTATCAAGGAAGCTACAAGAAAGCACAGGAAATATAAGGATACATGGAGCATAGGTTTCACGAACACATGGAACAACAGAAGGATCACGGTCAATGTTAGCCAAGAATACTCTCCTACCTGTGCAATGGGCTAACAAGACATCCACACTCCTGTCCTTACAGTCCATGTAAACCTGGAAGAATTAGAACAGTACACCCACAATTAATTGGCGACAGCTGGCAATAAGGAATAAGACAGGCTTCAGAAGAAACTACTTTCTAGTTTAAAAAAAAAAAAAATGTCAATGTTTATGACATCAAACCACCAGAGGGAGGCATTGTTACACAGTGAGGCATAACCGGGCAGGCTTCTGAAGGATTACGATTAATACAGCAGGGCATCTAACCTTTACCGCAACTAAATTTGGCTGCTTATATTTTCCACTTCATTTAATAAAATAAAAATAAAAACATTACTTCTCCTTCCCTATAAGAATGATATAAAATTATTCTCAGCCTCTTTTATTGGAAGTCAAGGACCCATTTGTGAAAGTGATGAAAGCTGGTGACCTAGTGCTTACTTTAACGTTTTACAATAATGTGAGCACACTCATGTGCTCTATAAATCCCATCCATGGATGGTAAATTGAGAACCTCACTACAGTCCAAGCCAAGTCTGATTGCCCAGCCTCCATGTTTAAAGGTCCAGCAAGATGAGAGATCCTAAGTATAAGAATTTGTGTGGCATACTTTACAGTCTTGCCTCTTTTAAGTCCTAGAAATTCTCGAGTAGAAACAACTTACTAAAGGCTCAGATCTTAAATTCCCCTGGGCCAAATTCACAAGTCCATTACATTCAGTGGAAGTAAATCTGGATGTTTTAATGACAGTAGGATAGATTCGGTTATATAATAGCGATGTATCTTACACATAAAGTATAGAAAGCTGCATTTACAATACATTCTACGAGTGAGCATGATACATCCAAACCTTCCCTCACACTTCCTTCAGTAAGCAGTTCTCTCTATGTGAGAAGAATTGTCAAATAAAAGGAGATAAATTAATATCATTCCGAGCATAAACAAACAAATAGCACATGGCCTGTGTCTTTGCCGTTGAATAAATGGCTCCTGTTTTTGTAAGTTAAAATGATTAATTCAAGGTGACCTCTCAGTGTTTGACTGTTTCTTAAGCTCATTGAAGCACAAACACACAGCTACGGGTGGTTTGTTGATGCTGATAAATGTAATCTCCAGTTCATTGACCTCTCCAGTGTCCCAAGTAAAAGAATACAGAGAAGTCACCTGCTCCTTTTAACCTACAACTCCCAGGAGAAAGCTCCTTATGCCAAAGTGACCAGGAAAGCAATCCAGGGAGTGTTAGTAGAAAGCATGAAGACATGCATGGCTGAAGAGTCCCTGTGGCTCTTTCCTCTAAACCTTCTTCCAAGGTGGCCGGAACTAAGAAATAATATTAGTTGCAATATTGTGTGCACTTTAAGAAATGACTTTTTTTAAGTGAGAAAAAAAAATAAGAGAAGCTAGCATGATTGTATACTTGTTAATAGTAACTGCTAAACACTTTGTTAGGTGCTTTGCATGCAATACATCATTTCTGAGCCTCACAACAACTTGATGTAAGTGGATATTTCTACTTTCAGTTTACAGAAAAGCAAACAAATACTTGAGCCCAGATCATAGAACAAGCATACAGCTAGTATTTGGACCCAGGGTTTGTCTATCTTTAAAGCCTATGTTCTTAACACATATCATAATGTTATTATAATTATGATGAAATAAACCAGTAGTAATAAGGAGATGAAAAAGGGCAAACTGATACAAAACTGCTGGTTTTATAGAGAGATGAGAAACACCTGGTTAAGGGAAAAATATCACTGCCAATTTAAAAATAAATTCTATCAGTTGATTTATTTCATCACTTCACTGTATAGAATTTTAAAACCATTAGGATGAATGAGAAAAGTTTTACAAAAAATCCCTTTCTCGACATATTAGTACCCACAGTGTTTGGATTCCTCTGAATTGTCACCCTTAGATCCTAAGCTTAGTGGGACTAGGTAACCCATTTCCCCCTCTTTGCTAATTCTAAGTCCTGTTTTGCAGTATCTAGAGCGGGTAACTAATAATTTCAGAAATCAATTTAAAAGGCAACCAAACAAAAAAATATACATACTGGACTTTCTAGTGTTTCACAAATTATGACCTCAGACCACCTGGCTCAAAATCACCTACAGGTGTTTAAAATGAAGATCCTGGACCGGAACCAGGCCCCAGAAGACTGCATTTTCAATGAGTAGCCCAGATGACCCTTACACATGCAAGTTTAAGAGACTCTTCTAGACCTTACCAACACAGGCCCAACACAGAGTAAATAAAAATGCCAAACACAAGAAGGCTTCCTATGGAGAGGAACTACGTGTTCACAATTTAGGTTTAGTTGGAAGAAAATATGAAATATTCACGTTGAATCCTGTGCTCAATCATGCAAAGATTTTATAGTGAACAAGAAAATAAAAACATACTGCATGGGGAAAAGGGTGACTTGCCAAAAACAGCCGCTAGATTTTAGGCCTATGATGTTCAAAGTACAGTTGTGATAAATAATTTGTTTTCTAAATATATGCTAATTCTGCAACATCACTGCCTCATTTTTATAAAATGAATAAGCTGAGATCCAGCTCATGTGACAGAGCTGAGACTCTCCTCGGATTTTCACATATTAAGCAGCTCCCCTGCACACATCTTCACGGGAAAGCAATACTAAAGTTGACGTTTATACTACCTTGAGTTTGAAAGGTTGGACATTTCAAAGTAAATTTAAAGTATAAATGAACAGAGACACAAGCTATGCAACACCACAAGAAAACAGTCAAAATCCTTTTTTAAGGCTACTGATTGGACCTCTTTAAAAGTCAATGTCTAATTTCTACTTCTGGCCATGATAAGTCACTAATACAAGACTATCCCATCCTCCATAAAGAAATACACCAACTGGACAAAAATATACAACTGTCTTTAGACAATGAGCATCAGACAGCAATACGTTCCCTGAGAGAATTAGTATGAGGGAAACGGTGCAGTTAAAAAAAACCTACTGCTTAGAGACAAAAACAGGCCAGCCTTGAGATCGTTGCAGCTTTCTGCCACAAAGCAGTATCTGGGCCACGGCATGATGAGGGAGACCCGTGCAAAACCCAGCAGCTTCACTGAGCTGAGCAGACAGAGATGGAGCTCAGGGAGGGTTAGCTGGGCAAGATTTGTGGAAGAGAGTAGTAGAAAGGAGGGAGATGTGCAGAGAAAGAGTTCCAGAAATTTTCATAGGGTTTTGATTAAGTCTTTGGCTGAATCCCAAGCCACACTTTGGGGAGACTCCAGGAGGCCAGGGGAAGAAAACCTCCAGGGAGCAAGTACTGAAGATTAGGTGAGCTGAGTCATGTGCACAGAAGTTGGTTGAGGACTGAGGACATGGGGGACAGATGTTGCCCCCTCCCTCACCAATTTAGGATATTGAGGGAGAGAACAGAAGGAAATAAGAAAGAGGGTAGGGCTGGGAACAGTGGCTCATGCCTGTAATCCCAGCAATTTGGGAGGCCGAGGTGGGAGGATTGTTTGAGAAAAATAATTTGAGCCCAGCCTGGGCAACATAGCGTGACCCTGTCTCTACAAAAAAATAGAAAAATTATCCAGGTATGGTGGCATGCGCCTGTAGTTCCAGGTACTGGGGAGGCTGAGGTGGGAGGATTGCTTGAGCCCAGGAGTTTGAGGTTGTAGTGAACTATGAATTATAGCCTGGACCCTGTTTCTTAAAAAAAAAAAAAAATTAAAGGAGGAAAAAAATACAAGAAGTGTTTGAGTTTTCCTTGAATTGACAAAATTAGGTTTTCTTCCATCTGTGGAAATGAGGTTTGTGAGCTATATCAGTTTTAAAGAAACAAACAAAGTTTTATTGTTTGCACTCCTGGATCATGGAGACCCTGTGGAGATCATGAGGTAGAGGAGGAGGTACCATCACTCAAGAGAACAGAAAAAAGCCCCTGCAATGGGCATCGGGGATGGTATTGGACCAAACTGCATGTGGCCATGAGGTGAGAGAAAACGTCCTGCCATCACCAAGGCACTTGCTCATGCTAGAAGGGACTTTTCTCTTTTGGTTTTACAAGAAGCCTTGTAAGTTCCTCAGTGGGCACTATGCCGACTACATCTCAAGTCTATGTTCGGTTCTCTCTGATTACCCCACGTGAAGACCCCCCCCACGTGACCCCCCACCCCTACACACACACCTAGAAGCTTGATGGGGTGCCCTGAAAACAAATCTATAGTGGTGCAAGGCATAAAGTCCTGTGTCCTTTGTGGAGAATGGGATGAGATGAGTGTTGCAACAAGCAGGCTCAAGACTCTGAACAACAGGTGAAAACCCCTATTACTAGAGAGAAGGGAAGGAATCAGTCCAAACACCAGCTGCATAAATACCTCAACAAGCATGGAGACTCCGGAATAATCAAAAAAGGTCAATCCACTGCAATCCAGGATTAAAGAACACTTTTCATTAGGGCAGGACTGCGATGCTTCTTCTGCAGGAGAAACAGACTCGAGTTAGGGAAAATTCTTAGGGAATTTTGCTGCTGACTTTGAATGGTAGGAAGATAACAATGGCCTCATGTTCAACAACACTAATTATTTTTTTTTAATTTCAGAATTTTACAGGGGTACATACATTTTGGTTACATAATTTGCTTTCATACAGTTTGAGTCAAAGCTGTAAGTGTGCCCTTCAGCCAGTAAGTGTGCATTGTACCTGTTAGGTGTGAATTTACCCATCCCCTCCTCACCTACTTGATTTTCCTTGAATTTTGCTTCCATATGTGCACATAAATGTTGATCCATTAGTTTAATTTAGTTTTGAGTACATGTTGTGTTTGTTTTTCCATTCTTGTGATACTTCACTAAGAAGAATGGCCTCCAGTTCCATCCAGGTTGTTACAAAAGATACTAGATCACCATTTTTTATGGTTAAGTAGTACTCCATGGTATACATATACCACATTTTATTAATCCACTCATGTATTGATGGGCACTTGGGTTGATTCCACATCTTTGTGATTGTGAATTGTGCTGCTATAAACATTAGAGTGCAAGTGTTTTTTTATAAAATGACTTCTTTTCCTTTGGGTAAATCCCCAGTAGTGGGATTGCTGGATCAAATGGTAGGTCTACTTTTAGTTCTTTGAAGAATCTCCATACCACTTTCCATAGAGGTTGTACTAGTTTGCAGTCACACCAATAGTGTATAAGAGTTTCTTTCTCTCTGCATCCACGCCAGCATCTGTTGTTTTAGAACTTTTTGATAAAAGCCATTCTCACTGGAGTTAGGTGATAGCTCATTGTGGTTTTGATTTGCATTTCCCTAATGATTAAAGATGTTGAGCATTTTTTCATGTGTTTAATAACACCAATTTTGAACACTTTTAATTTTTATATTTTCAGTAAATTATTATTTCTGAACTCTGATTTTTCATTATTAGAACGTCATTTTAGGTGATTATCACATAACTCAGAAAGGAAGACAGAATAAGTTAATTACCAGTATTATTTCACAGATAAACTGAGGCTCAGCAAGTTTAAATTTCTTTTGAAAGGATATCTTTCAAGTTAGTGCTAAACATAGACTAGAATCAAGGCCTTTAGACATCTGAATATTGCTCTTTCCACAGTATCATACGGTTTCCATAATGGGTGTGCTCAGAAGTAGAGCCCTACTTGTGGTGCCTGCAGTGCATGTAATTTGGAGTCACACTCTAAAGAAAAAAATCCATTGCTGGGGCTTGTCCCACAGCCTAGGAAGGGATCTGTGTGAGAGCTCTTAAAATTAAGCTTCATTTGGTTCGTAGTAAATTTGCCTCTGAATATACCTAATGGAAAAAATGATCATTCTTAGGAGTTCGTGACCTGTTTTGATTCAGTTTCCTCATGTGATATATTTCTAAACAGTGATAGGCCACACTTGGGGTCCCCCTAAGGAGGGATGTGGCTCTGAGAGCAGATCACAGAGGATAAGATTGCTCCACTGTAGTAGTTAAAGTCTATCAAAGAAACTCCAATTCATTAATTATTATGAAATTCTCTGAAAAAATAAATCCTTAACTGGAATAGTTTTGCCATATAAAATGCTTGAAGTTTTCTCATAGAGTGGCTACTGACAAATGAGGATACAGTTTTTTCTCAGTTTGGAGGGAAGTATGAGGGAAAAAGTGCATTTAAAAGAAAAAACTGCTGCTTAGCTGCTTAGAGATAAAAACAGGCAAGGAGAAAATATAAAATAGACATGGAAAATTTATATATGACAGTAAACATTAGGAAAAGGAGAAATGCAACATAGTAATTTCCAATATATTTGAAAAGCGGGATTCAGATATGGGATTTATTTTCAAGTTTTATCTTTAGATATATTCATATTTATTAATTGAATAATAACTACAAGGTATGTACTACATTCAAGAATTTTTTTAAATGGATTGGGTGATAAATACGAGTGAGATCTTATTCCTTTCTTCAAGAAGGTTATAATATCCCTGAGTGCCAAGCATAGCATTAATATATAAATGACATACGATTAAAAATGATAAAATGAAAAAGATGGGAATTTACAAAAAGGAGTAGTCTCTTCAGAGTGATCAGAGAAGGCTTCATGCAAAAAGTAGCCTTGAAGGATGCATAAGATTCTAAAAACTAGCAACGATATAGAGTTATAAGCATTCCAACCACATGGACAGACTTAATTAAATATTAATGATAGCTTAAGATCTCAAACTCCTCCTGTACCTGTTCAACCAACATTTATTGGGGGCCAGCTATGTGCTAGGCACTCCAGTAGTGCCTTCTGTTTCCCTATTTATCCCAGGGGAAGGGGAGCTAAGCAGTCAGTGTAGATTCAGGTTTTGTTTCCATTGGCCTAAAATGGTAAATTAGAACCTCAAATAAAATTGAAAGTAACCACAACTCATCTCATCCACTGACCACTCAGTAGTAATCACTATCATTCACCATTTGCCTAATTAAACATAGGCTGTACCTCTACTATTGTAGGGCCTCTTATTTATATTCTCAGATATAATATACCCTTACTCATTATCAGAGATAGAAAAGGATTAAGAGCACAGGAAAACCAAAAACATTTATTCCAGACAAAAAATACCTATTCTAATCAACAGCGGAATGTTGATTGGATCATAAATACATTTTTATAAAATTTGGAAATATTTTATTAAATTTTCAGTGTATAAAAATATCTAACAATTAAATATTAGGCAAGCTTTCTTAGAAAATTTTTCCAAAATTTCATACAATATATATAGATGAAAATATATGTAATGGAGTTAGATATTTTCTTGCAAAGTTAGATACAAAATATTTTAGTAAGACTAGTCATGTTGACAATGTACATTGAAGTTCAATATTTGAAGGTTTCCTATTATTTCGAACATAATTGTTTTAGAAAATAAAATGTATATGGCTTCTTTAGAGGCAGTAATGTGTTCGAGCCAGATCATACCAGCTCTTGAAATTCAACTGTGTACATATCTTCTTCCCAACCCTATGTTTAATGAGAGCATATTGGTAGCTTGAAATCAGTTATGGTAGAAATATTTACACCACGGAAATTGGCAAATGCTACTAATCAGTATTTCTTCACAACCCTGCCCCATGCCCCTCCCATAAGAATTGCTTATTAAAGATTTACCAGCACATCACTGCTTAAAGGTGAGTACTCTTATTAAACATAAAGAAAATCATCATTAATTGTTAAAAATACAATGGCTCTGATTAAATGAATGATTTAAAGCACTGACATATTTGGGAATAAATCTTAAAATGACAATGAAGACACAATTTGATATCAAAATTAGTCCTTTTTTCATCCACTTATACAGCATTGTTCTTACCAAGTGACATATATTTTTTAAAATAACACATACGTCAAAATGGGATACAATCTAAAATTACTTGTCCAAAAATATTTGTAAAAAAACCTTAGCATTAATATTTAACCCAAAATATTAAAAATTAATGATTTCAGATCTTTAAATCTTATTCTTTATTTACTATAAAACATAATAGTAATAGTTATAAAAGAGGCTTGTTAAAAAGAAACTGTAGTCTGAAAGGAATATCAGCAATTTTTTTAAGAAAATAAGTCATTGCATTGCTTTTCCTAAAAGATACTGCATATATTACTACCTATAACTGTATGGCATGAGTTCTATCATCCCTTTCCATAGCCAGGGAAAACACGGCTAATCAATGATGGTACTTTTTACCACTAAAGTCGAACATGACCTTATAATGGCAGTCCCCAACCTTTTTGGCACTAGGGACTGGTTTCATGGAAGACAGTTTTTCCACGGATATGGGGGGCCTGGGAGGTGGAGCTCAGGTGGTGACGCACAGCCTGGTTCCTAACAGGCCACGGACAGGTACTGGGCTGCAGCCCGGAGGTTGGGGACCACAGCCTTATAATTTTTACCTACTTAATGCTTCAGAAAGCCACTGGTAATTGATCAGAAACGTATTTGTCATCCTGAGCTTAAAAATATTACAGTGAAAACCAATCTGTGCATAACGTTCTCAGAAAGATTGAAAAGTGTATTTAAATGACTAGAAAATGGTGATAAAAAGGTATAGAATGAAACCAGCCTGAGCAAGAGTGAGACCTCGTCTCTACTAAAAATAGAAAGAAATTAATTGGACAACTAAAAATATATAGAAAAAAATTAGCCGGGCATGGTGGCATATGCCTGTAGTCCCAGCTACTTGGGAGGCTGAGGCAGGAGGATTGCTTGAGCCCAGGAGTTTGAGGTTGCTGTGAGCTAGGATGATGCCACGGCACTCTAGCCCAGGCAACAGAGTGAGACTCTGTCTCAAAAAAAAAAAAAAAATGGTATAGAAAATTCCTTAAGAAACAAGGCTTTTTTTTCTTATTCTATCCTACCATATTTATTTTACTACTAAATTATTCTTGCCATTCTCTTTATTTTCTTGTATCTATTTCATAATTTAAGTGGTGATAGATTATTAACTATGAAAATATTTGGGTTTTATCAACAATGATACAAAACTTTCCCTTCCACTGTCTCAGTGTGTTCATACCATTGTTTGCTTTGTCTTTTCATTTTTCCAGCTGAGTTTCCTCTTTGCTATTCCTTTAATCAAAATATGTGTATACTTTCAGACCATCCAAAACAAAACAAAATAAAGTAAAGCAAAACAAAAGACTCATGCCATGCAGTTGTGGATAATAATTTAAGGAAGCTATTTAAAGAGAAGCAATGTATGATTTCTTTTCTAAATAATAAAAAAAAAAATCCCTAATGGTAAAGTTACCAATTCACTTAAATGAAAATTTAAATATAATGGACATTTCTGAAATCTTTCCGAAAATAAGCGACGTTTTCTTTTACACAGTATCTTTTCAGTTCTGCCATTGTACTAATTTTACAGCTATAATCTTGTGTTCTAAGCTTCTAAGTAAATCTTCCAGAGCAATAAAAATCACATCATCCTAGAAAAGAGTACAGCTAATATCCTGCCTTAAGCAAAATGAGGTAAGCTTGGAGCATGTGCAAAGGAGACAACTAATCTATACCCATGTGGGATGTGGTAAATGATGGGCTTTATCTACAAAAAACAACATTTCAGAAAGAAATTAACCATCAGGTATGGGTGGGCAATTAACTCCAGACTGTGGAAACCAGCTCTCTCCTGTGGAATATTCATTAACTCCTTTAATTAAAAAGTATTTGTAGTTGCATAATTTAGGAGTGCTTTTCATATACTTCAAAAGATTTTTGACAGCCTGTGAGTCATTCATAATTTTTTAAACAAAAGTATTCTGTTGATATCAACTATTGAGAAGCAGATTTACACCTCAAATTTCTCAAGAATATAAGGAGATGAGAAACATTTACAACAAATCACAACACTACCTTTGGAAAACATGTACACATATTATTGGGGATTTCATTCATTCATTCATTCATTCAAGCAGTCACTTAATATAGATATATTGAGTGCCTACTCTAAGCACTGTCCTAGCAAATGTCTAAGTGCAGTGGTGAACAAAAAAAAAGGATGAGTAATGGGTCTGCCTTGAATAGACCCACAATCAAGTAAGGAAACTAGTCAGTTGAACTAGTAATATGGTGTTATGAGGGCTGGAAAAGATGTGCAGAAACTGCTAAGGAGGCACAGGAGATGTGATGTAATAGAATAACGGCTCCTCAAAGATGTACACATCTTAATCCATAGCACCCATGAATGTGCTGCCTAATGTTGCAAAGGGATTTTGCAGATTTGATTAAATTAAGGATGTTGGGACGGGGAAGCTCTCCTAGATTTCCCAGGTGGGCTCAATGTAATCACAAGGAGACAGGAGGCTCAGGGTCAGAGAAGATGTAGAATGGAAGAGGTCAGAGAGAGATCTGAAGACGCCACACTACTGGCTTGAAAATGGAGGGAGGGGCCATGAACCAAGGAACACAAATGGCCTCTGGACATCAGAAAGTACAAGAAAATGGATTCTCCTCTAGAGCTTCCAGAAGGAATACAGCCCTGCCAAAACCTTGATTTTATGTCCAGACTCATTTTAGTATTCTATCATCCAAAACTGTAAAATAATAAATGTGTTTGTTTGAAGCCACAAGTTCGAGGAAACTTACTACAGCAGCAGTAGGAAATGAATACACGTGGGTTGCTGATGTGGGCGGCAGGAAGGCGGAGGTAAGGGCAGGAGCTTGTTTAGACTTTAAAGTCCATGATGGCAGAAATCATGTCTACTCACTTCATCCTTGAATATACAGCCCCTATTATTGTGCCCAGGATTTATTAGATGTTCAATAAGTACAAGAAAGATTTATGGAGTGAACAAGAACATGACTTAATGCAGGAATGAAAGGAAGACTCTGATGTGTGAGCTGAGACCTGGAGGATGATTAGCAGTTAACTAGGTGAGTAGATGGTGGAGGTGGACCTGGCAAATCATAATGCTAAGGGAGACCCCAACAGGATGTCTCTTGGTATTGGCATAAATTGACAGAGTGTTGTGGGGACCTAACCTACTAAACATGGTGATGGAAGATTTCTCCATAGGTTGAGCAATTTTTATTTTCATTAAGAGAAATCATGATTTCCATTGTATAATTTATGTAGCTTGTTTCATATATTTGGACTCTTCTATCATGTGCTCAAGTGCAAGTCTTCCTCTTCTGAAAAGATTGTTGGGGAAGGGAATATTTTTAATTCTCTTCCCTCTTGTGCACTCACTCAGTTTATGTCTCCTCCTTGCTTTGGTCACCTCCAGATCTATTCTGTATTCCCCAAAACCCACTGAATGTATCCTGAATGACCTCACATTAACTTAAATTTACCATCCTCCAAACTAAACTCATCTTTCCTTTTAGCCACCCCATGGGTTCCCTGTTACTCCCAGTTTGAGAGTTTCAAAGATTCAGAATCATTATTTGTATTGTTTTCTGCTTTTCCCCAACACCCAAACAATGCCAGCTTGTGTTCATTACACTGCTAACATCTCTTCTGAGTGCATCTTCTTCATTTTCATGATCTGGTGGTCAAAGAAGAGGAAGGTAAAGCCTTCACCTCCTCTTCTCTAGATTATAACCACCCTACCTTTCTTGCTTTTCTCCCTGCAGACCACATTTGGACCAATCCTCCTGTACCACAAAGATACAGATTTAAGTACCCCTATAGTTGAAGATGGTGAATCCCAGGCTGCACTTGACTCTGTATTTTCTTGTATTGATCCAGTTGACTTTCTTTCTACCTAAGAAGATTGAGAAGGAGCGTGTTCCCTCAATTTATTTTACTTCTTCTCTATTAACCCTCAAAGAAAGTATAAGATTAGGACAGGCAGAAAAGGGAGATGATTCTAGTCATGAGGATCCAAACAAAGGCTTAGACTCAGGCATGACAAACTTAGATGCTAGGGCCGTTAATTGATTTGTCTGGCTTGGAAGGAGGACTTGTATAATGTGTGGTGAAATAGAAAGCAATTTGAAAGGATAGGGAAGCATTTTAGGTGCCACACTAGGGAATGGGGACTTGATCCTCAGAAGGAAACCATTATAATCTATTAAGCACAAGAGAGATTTTTTCTAAAGTAAAGGAGACTCAAGATTAATCTGTCATTACATCACGGAATAAAATGAAGCTGGGATCGCAGTTAGATCTCAGCTGCGTGTCAACTCCAGCCATTTTTAGTAGCTGCTTGCAGTACCATAGTGAGAAGATTCTGAGGCTACTTTGGCTCACAGGGAAAAGTGCCTTGATCTAGTATTCTGCCTGGCATGAGCACACAAACTGGGTATTTTCTGTCTATAGAATAAAACGAAGAATGTCACATAGCAGAAAAAATACGAAAGTTATACTAATTCATTTTGAACATAATTACGGACAGAATCAGAGTCACAGAAGTGAAAATGTAAAAATAATGAAACTAAGAGTTGTAGGTTTTAGTAATTGAGATGTGAAATCAAGAAAAGTGCAGCCGACATAACCTTAGCATTTAAAGCATAGGGAGGTAGAGCAGGATGGTGTTACTGAACAAGAGAGCAAGAGATAAGAGGACCAAGGAGACTTTGGAGGATCAGAAGAGAGGAGAGGAGGAGGATGTAAGAAGAAATATTCTGATCAACTATGTCTGACTACTATTATAAAAAAGGGCCACTGGGTGCCAAAAAATTTCACCGAGACACAGTAAAGTTGACCATGCCCATCAGCTACTGTTCTGTGCAAAGTGCACTTGGTCTAGGGATACTTGGTATAGGTAAGAACTCCCTTAAAATTTTTTTTTCAGTTTAGTAGGACAGTAAGACACTCAAGAAGTTAAATAAGTACTATATTACATAAGTGTTCTTTGAGAGCACAAGGCAGGAGCAAGTAAATTTGCCACAGTAAGTTAGAAAAGACCAGAAAAGCTGACATCTTAGCTGCATCCATGGTGATGTGGGTTGATGCAGTTGATTCATATATTTCTATTCTATTCTATTATTAATGTCATATATTTAGAATATATTACATGCTATAATTCAATAGATATTTATAGTTTTGGAAGAACTATAAGGAATGCTACTATGAAGAATCTTGTATATGTTTCCAGATAACAACTATTAAGAGATTCTTCTTTTATTGTTTTTATAAGTGCAAAAATTAATATATACAATTAAGATTTTCCTTTATTTTTAAGTTTATATAAATGGAATTGAAATTTTACAGTATGCTTGTCTTTCTGTTTTTCCCCAACATTATTAGATTTATTCAATTTTCATTATTGTATAAGTATACCATATAATAAATAAATTAAAAGTCGATTTTATAAATATACCACAATTTATATGTACTTGCTACATTTGTTGGACATATGAGTTGTTTCCAGGTTTGGATAGTTACAAACAATGTTATTGTGAACATTCTTGGTTGTGTATCTTGTTGCACATAACTATCATTTCTTCAAGATGTATAACTAGGAGCAGAATTACTGGCCATAAGGTATGTGTATCTTCAACTTTATAAGATATTGCCAAACTGTTTTCCAAGGTGGTTGTATAAGTTACAATCTAAAAATCCAAAGTATGAAATGCTCCAATATCAAAAACTTTTGAATACCAACATGACACCACAAGTTACCCTGAACACATTATTTTTTATTGTATTAATGGTATGTCAGATTTACCATTACATGTGAATAAGTATAAGAAAATTATTGCTTATTAGTAGCATGTAAATTCAGAGTCAGGAATGATGGTGATGCCAAACAACCACAGATTGTCCACATAGGTGTCTGAGAGAGTAATACCTTTGCTTTCTTATGGTTTAATGCACAGAAACTTTTGTTTCATGCACAAAATTATTTAAAAATTTTGTATAAAGTTTTCAGACTATGTGTATAAGCTACATATAAAACATTAATGAATTCCATGTTTAGACTTGGGTCCCATTCCCGAGATACTTCATTATGTACATGTAAATATTCCAAAATCCAAAAAACTCTGAAATCCAAAACATTTTCGGTTGGTCCTGAACATTTTGGATAAAGAATACTCAACCTGTAACAGTTTACACTCCCACCAACATTGTTTGAGACTTCTTGTTGCCCTACATCCTCACCAATCCTTAGTGTTGTCATATTTTTAAATTTTTACCACTTTTATATATACCAAGTGTTATTTATCGTGGATTCAATTTGCATTTCTCCAATAATAACTGTGAATACTAAAAATGAAGTCAAGCATATTCTTATATGTTTATTGGTAACTTAGAAAATGTCCCTATTTTTGAAATGCCTGTTCATGTCTTTTGCCCATTTTTCTGTTGGGTTGTCTGCCTTTTTTTACTTATTGATTTATAGTAGAAAGCAGTCCTTTCTTCATTTTTATGTTACATCTATTTTCTTCCATGTTGGCTTATTTTTTCATGTTTTATATGGTGCCTTTTGGTAAACAAAAGTTTTTGACAATAATCTAGTGACGTTCAATGATCATTTTCTTTATGCTTAATGCTTTACATTTCTTGTTTTTTTTTTAATTTACTTACTCTGAGGTCTTTTAAAATATTCTCCTATATTCTATTCTAAATTTATATTTTTGTCTACTACGTTAAAATGTTTGAGCTATCTGGTACTGATGTTGGAATTTGGTGGGGAGTAGAGGGCTAATTTCATTCATCATGGATACATGGTTGTCTCAGCATCATTTATTAGCAAAACTGAACTTCCCCACTGCTCTGCAGTGCCACTTGTGTCATAAATCAAACAGCAATATATGTTTTCTCCTCTGGAATCTCTACTCTGTCATATTGATCTTTTTATTTCTGATCCAATACCACACTGCCTTGATTATTAAAGCTTTGTAATACATCTTGATGGCTAAGAGAACACACCATCCCCGTTGCTCATATATTTCAAGAGTACCTTGACTATTCTTAGCCATTTGAGTTTTTATAAAAAGTTTAAATAAGTTTGTAAAGTGTCATTAAAATATTCTATTGTAATTTTAATTAGGATTAAATTAAAATCTATAAATCAACTTAAGAACTGACAGTTTTTTGATATTGAATATTCTAATCAATGGGACATTATATTTCCCTCCATTTATTTATAGATATCATTTATTTAAGTGTTAAGGATGTCGACTTTAATCCATTACAGACATCCCTGTGATACAACACCCCTAAGTTTCTCCCCCACAAAATTTCACATTACAAAAGCAACTGACTCTCCTTTAAAAATGACACTTCTTTGGTAAATGGCATATAATTTAAAATTATTTCTTTGTGTTAGGAATATTCCAATTACATTCTTTTAGTTATTTTACATAATATTCTCATCTTTTATACATTCATAGGATCTGTAATTACATTTCTTTTTTTGTGTCTAATATTGTTACTTGTGCCTTATGTTTTTTTTTCTTAGTCAGTCTTGTCTGATGTTTAATAATTTAATTATTCTTTTCAAAGAGCCAATTTGGGCTTCACTGATCTTAACTGTGTGTTTGTTTTCTATCTTATAAATTTCTATCTCTATCTTTATTATTTCCTCCTTTCTACTTTCACTAGGTTCATTTTGTATTAGTTAGCTTCTTGAAGGCCTTCTTTCCTAATACTGTATATGCAGTTTAGTATGTAAATTTTCCCTAAGTACTGCTTTATCTGTAATGCATAAGATTTGATATACCACATTTTCTTATAATTTAATTAATTTCTCTTCTAATTCTCAGTATGATTTCTTCTTTGACCAATAGGAAATTCCAAAGAGTATTTCCTAGTCTCCAAATATATAGGGGCTTTTGAGTTACCTTTTTGTTGTAAATATCTTTCTGTTAAAAATTTCCAGCTTAATTGCAGGTTGGCCAGCAACCTGCATATATAATGTCCATTATTTGAAATGTGTCGAAACTTGCATTATGGCTCAGGGTATGGTCATCAGAGAGACAGCAAGAATCGGATGTCTCCTAGGTATCCGCCTGAGAGAAAACACAGCTGCCCAAGCCTAGCATTTAACTGGATACTCAGTCAAAGACGAGAATGCTAATCAGGGTCCTCAGAATAGTTTCTCCTTTTCCCAGACCTTTAGCAGGATGCTTCTGAATTATGCTCACATTCATTGCAAAAAAATATATAATTTTTAATCCCTCTCTTCGTTTTTTCTCTCTTACCAAATAGTGATGCTTATACTATACAATCGTCTATAAACCTGATAGGGATTAACCTTCTGGTTAAGGGTAATGATGCGAATCTCAGTACTTCTGCCCTTTTTTTCCTGCTGCCCCTCCCTCGCTTGCTTCCTTCTTTCCACTTATTCATTACTTGACCATCTATTAAGTTTTTGTCCCCAGTGATAAAGCCATAACAGAGACAAATGCCAATTATTGAGAAATAATGATAAATAAAATTAGAGAGTCAATAGGAAAAAAGAAGGAGTTAAGACTTGAGAAAGGAGGCAGTAATCATGTCATTAATATTTATAATTGACGTAACTTTATTTCAAAAAGTCACAAAGTTAAAAATGAACCCACTTTTTACTCTGAATTTTCAGCATTGACTTATTTTCTCAAACTTGTGACCTAATAACAGAAAAATGTATGATTCTATTTCATTCTTTCAACTTGTGTCATTTCCTTAGCTCCAGGCTAAAAATACTTCTTCTGAAGTGTATGTCTAAAGTAATAGATGCCATTACACTAGTAATACTTCTTTTAAAAAACGCTAATAAATTTGTAACTAAAATTATTCACAAAAGCT
>NW_012144966.1:11742703-11743520 GCF_000956105.1 Propithecus coquereli
TTAGCATTAATATTTAACCCAAAATATTAAAAATTAATGATTTCAGATCTTTAAATCTTATTCTTTATTTACTATAAAACATAATAGTAATAGTTATAAAAGAGGCTTGTTAAAAAGAAACTGTAGTCTGAAAGGAATATCAGCAATTTTTTTAAGAAAATAAGTCATTGCATTGCTTTTCCTAAAAGATACTGCATATATTACTACCTATAACTGTATGGCATGAGTTCTATCATCCCTTTCCATAGCCAGGGAAAACACGGCTAATCAATGATGGTACTTTTTACCACTAAAGTCGAACATGACCTTATAATGGCAGTCCCCAACCTTTTTGGCACTAGGGACTGGTTTCATGGAAGACAGTTTTTCCACGGATATGGGGGGCCTGGGAGGTGGAGCTCAGGTGGTGACGCACAGCCTGGTTCCTAACAGGCCACGGACAGGTACTGGGCTGCAGCCCGGAGGTTGGGGACCACAGCCTTATAATTTTTACCTACTTAATGCTTCAGAAAGCCACTGGTAATTGATCAGAAACGTATTTGTCATCCTGAGCTTAAAAATATTACAGTGAAAACCAATCTGTGCATAACGTTCTCAGAAAGATTGAAAAGTGTATTTAAATGACTAGAAAATGGTGATAAAAAGGTATAGAATGAAACCAGCCTGAGCAAGAGTGAGACCTCGTCTCTACTAAAAATAGAAAGAAATTAATTGGACAACTAAAAATATATAGAAAAAAATTAGCCGGGCATGGTGGCATATGCCTGTAGTCCCAGCTACTTGGGAGGCTGAGGCAGGAGGATTGCTTGAGCCCAGG
>NW_012144966.1:11761185-11768559 GCF_000956105.1 Propithecus coquereli
TGAATAATTTAACTATCACTGATGTTTTAATCTTAGCAAATATCGAATTAAAAGAAAAATATGTAGATTTGTTCCAATTCAACTTTTTTTTCAGTTAGTTCCTGTATTATCATAACACTTTTCATTCATACTTCACAGAGGTATATCACTTTCTTTTGTGCCTTTAAATTTTCTCTATCCTGAGACAAAGTCACATCAATTCATGAGTTTGCACAGAAGGATGATTACACTTCTAGAGAATAAACATTGACCTGGATAATTTAACAGGCACTCACCATCAGAACACTTGTTCCTGTTACCTGATTTTTTTTTTTCAGGTAAATATGAATATATAATAGCTTTAAATTGCTGGTTTGTTTGGGGTGGAAATCCAAAATGGTTCAAAGAGATGATACTTGAGGAAAAATACAACTCCATATTAAAACTACATATAATACCATCAATTTCAATTTGTGGTTTAAACTTTTAAGTAAATAACAAGAAAAGGGAGGAGGAAGAGGAGAGAGAAGGAAAAGACATAAAGAGGGGAAGGAGGAGGAGGAGGAAGGAGGGGAAGGAGGAGAGGGTAGAGAAGAGGAAGGAGAAGAGAGGAAGAGGAAGAAAAGGCAGAAGAGAAGAGGAAGAGAGAAGGAAGAGGAAGGAAACAGCAGGAGGGATAAGGAGGAGAACGGAGGAGGACAAAGTAGGAGGAGGGAGGAAGAGGGGAGTAGAGGGAAGAGGAAAGTGAGGAGGAAAGAGGAAGGAGGGAAGATGAAAGAGATGAGGCAGAGGGGGCGGAAAAGGGGAAGAAAATTTCATTCTCTGATCTACATTCAAGTCGAACACTTAGATTTTCGGTTTCCTTAAAGCAAACTCACCATTGCAGTTGCCATTAGATAGAGAATTGAGCAGCGTGTTTTGTTCACACTGCAATGGAAACAAATGCAAAGAAAAATGTTATAAAAGTTCATTTCTGTCTGTGAAAAAAGTACATCATTCTTTTCTCTATAAAAAATAACCAAAAAAATAGTCTCCAACAATTATTTTTCACTAATCGTGTTTTCAGAATGATGTATACAACAAACTTCGACACAATAAAATGATCCTTAGTTTTAACTGTATATTAGTTCGGTAGATAATTCATGTTATTAAGTCAAACTATCTTCTTTAGAATATTTTCTGCAGGACTAAGATTGTTTTGATTTTGGATCAGAAATCAAACAATTGCATATGTTTTTTTATGTAGCATATCCAATCAGAAATTAACTTCATTAATAGAAATTAACTTCATTAATAGCATTCTCAGAAGGATAGCCACTGATCATGTATTTCATAGCACACAAAAGTTAACTGTTCATCTGTAGCTCCATGAAAATGTCCAAGAAATATTCCTGATTTATGGAAATGTTGGAGAATGAAAATGGCTCTGTATGCTAAATTTAAGCTTCTCTGACAACAATTGATGCCTCTAATCAGATCATATGCTATCTACTCCTCAAATAATGTATTATTGTTATTTTTGTTAATGATGATGATGATAGCAATTGGTATTTCTTCAATACCCATACCTAGGACTTTACATTAATCATTTAATTCTCAGAACAATCTTAATGAAGTTACTGATCTCATTTTCCATAGAGAAAGTTAAGATTAGAAATTTTAAATAACTTGATGAAAGTCACAAAGCAAGAAGAGCCTGGACTAGAACCAAAGTCCATGCCATTCTTATTCCAAACCTCATATTTCCAACCACTACATTATACTGCTTCTCTCATGCAATCAGTTTTTATCTTAAAGGCTGACTAGAGCACCTATATTTTCTCTTCTTGATGCCCAATGGTGTAGCTTATATATTTTAAGTCTGGCTCTGACAATTATCAGCTATACAGTTTCCACCAGGTTATTTCACATTTCTCAGTCTCAACCTTCTTTTTATGTAATATTCAGGTAATACCACTTCCATTGTAGGGCTGGTGATGATTAAGTTAGAAAGCCTAAGTAAAGGGGCTGGCCCCTTAGAAATACTCAATGAATATGGATTTCCTTTTCCTAATCTTAAAAATACCTTGTCTGAAATTTCCTGTGCAGAAGAATTTCAAATAATTTATGTAGATACTCTGCCTTCAAGAAGGTGGATCACAACTCCATACTCCTTAAGTGAGGGCTGCACACAGTGACTTCCTCCCAAAGAGTACAGTATAGAAAGGGAGAAAATAGAGGAACTTTACAGTGGAGAAACCTGGCAAACACCACCTCATCCTGGTGACCAAGGATAACATCAACAGTGATAAATCACATTCATAGGCAGCCTTGATACGATGTGATGATAAGGGTACTTTACCTCTATAGTTTTCCTCCCAAGAAGGGCCCCATACTCAGAAGGGTCTCCCACTTGGTTTAACGCTTTGCTGTCACCATCTTGAAATTCTTAATAATTGTTGAACAAGGGGCCTCACGTTTTCATTTTGCACTGGGCCCCTGCAAATTACATATCTGCTCCTGTATCTAGGGCCTCTATGGTATGGATCAGGGAGGGCCCCAGAGGCAGAAGCATGAAGCTGTAATGGACAGGAACATGGTTCCTCAGAAATGGGAGGGCCAAGATGGTCAATATACCTGAGTGACTGAGAGATAATACATGCTTAAGAGAAAAAAGAGATCTTTGTGATCTAGAGTAGTCAAGAAAAGCTTCGTGGAGAGTGTTGTTAACCAAGCTATTAATAATAATGTTAGCTATGCTTTTATAATATTGAGTAGGCCAAGCACTATTCTAAGTGCTTTGCATATATTAACTCATTTAATCATCTTGATTACCCATGAGAAAACTGAAGCATGAAGAGTCAATATCTCAGTTAAAGTCCCACAGCTAGTAAGTGGCAAACCCAGGCAGCTTACATTTAAAGGCCGTGCTGTTAACATTGCAGAGGGCTTAAGGATTCAAATGATGATAGATAGTTCATTTACATTAAATCATACTGGTACACATTTGATTCAATATCTCTGTTAATTGATATTATTTATGGAGATAAAGAATTCTGGAATTTTAGAATAATGTTATAATGATGGCAATAGGTTTTGTTTCTCTGAAGTCATTTATCATATTCTATTACTTTTAGAGTTTGCTCTAACACTTTTTTTGTTAGAACCTTGGTAAAAAGGTCATTTAAATTAGGTGATTTGTTTTATATATTCTTCTGATCGTTATAGTACCTGGTACACATGTCCATTAGATATATGCTAAATCAATGAATGAATGAACAAGAGAGTGATTACCTAAAAGCTAATTACAAGAACCAAATAAAAAGAATAATACAATCTTAGGTTTTGCTGAGGGGAGAGGTCTCCAAATACTTTTTAAAATGTATTATCATTTACTTGATACATTTTTTAGTGCCATGATATAAGGCTACCTGTAGTATGACATTGAAACTACTGATCCTACCTTGCTGATGTCATCAAGTAGCTGGTTGCTGGCATTTTCCTTTTGGATTATGTTCATTAAATCCATATGAAATTTCTTTGCATTAAGGAAAACGAGTGGGTTGTTTATTGAGATAATTTTCACCTGCTGCAGAGTTTCCTTTTAGAGGGGAAAAAATTAGATTTAGAAGTCTCAATTAAATAAGAGAATAACTATATCCAGCAAGTATAAATCTTATAAGTCCAAATACCACTCGATTGTGCAAGCAATCTTTTAACTAACATTTTAATTAGTGAAATTTATTTAGAGGCCTTAATGTACTATCATACTTCTTAGGGAAAATATATACTCCCTCTTTACTAAGAAACATTAATAATTGAGAGATAAATTGTAGCTTTTCAGAAAGTGACCCTTACTCCTACTGACTGGGTGTTGGGGAGGCAGTAGCCTAGAATATCCAAAGAAAAGCAGGAAGATCTATCCTCCCAAAAGTACCTCTTCCATTCAGTCTATCAACTGAAAATTAATTTACTTAGCTATCAGTATTTTTTAAAAGTGAAAATGTGTCTTGAATGGTTAACTGTTAGTCATTTACCTTGTAATGGCATAGCTTTCCTTTAGCTGAAATATAACTTTACAAGTGACTGGTAGTCCTAATTAGAAGACAGAGGCCAAGAGGCAGTATCAGGAATATAACTTCACTTTGGGTAGGCCTAGGTTACTGAATTGCCAGGATATAGGTGAGATATGCAGAAAGAGAGAAATAAAAGTTTTAACATAAAAGACGTCTGCTTTGGCCATCTGCCCAGGTATTAACGGCAACGTTTGGTGGTATGCAACTAAAACCATCTTGTCTTTGACCTTTGGAGCCAGGTATCTGACCTAGAAACTGAGAGGATGGCAAATTCTATGAAATGACAACTCCTTACCAACTAAGTAAAGCTATACTTCTTCAGGCTCTAGTACTTCCATAGAAGAGGAGATGCAGAAAATAGTGATGCATACAGGAAGAAGACAGAAAAATGAAAGAAAGAAAATATTAGGTATGTTAACTTGGACAATTCATTTAACCTTTCTCAGTTTCCTCAGTTTTTAAACTAGATAATCTCAAAAGTTTCTATAGCTACAAAACTGATTAAACTCTAGAAAGTGATGAGATTTGCAACAAATAACTCAAAAAAAAAAAAGGCTTAAGTTGCCAAACTAACTTTTAGTCAAGAGTAAACCTCTTAGAAATCAAAAATAAAATATTAATTCTTAGGTTTGTCATATTTAGTCACACAAAACCCCAAACCTTAGATCGACCCACTAATCACACCACATGATTGTGCAAATATGTTAAGTTAAGATAATATGAAAAATATACATATTTGTTAAAGAAAAGAGATTCAAATTGTTCCAGATAAATTCTTGGCCAGGCATGGTGGCTCATGCCTGCAATCCTAGCACTTTGGTAGGCTGAGGTGGGAAGATCGCTTGAGGCATGGAGTTTCAGACCAGCCTAGGCAACATAGTGATACCCTATCTCTATAAAAAATTAAAAAAAAAAAATTACGTGGGCATGTGCCTGTAGTCCCAGCTACTTTGGAGGCTGAGGCAGGAGGATCGCTTGAGCCCAGTAGTTTGAGGTTACAGTGAGCTATGATCATGCCACAGCACTCCAATAGAATGAGACCCTGTCTCGAAAACAAAACAAAACAAAACAAAAAATTTCAATGGAGTTGAATTCACTGAGTGGGAAGAGATTTACCAGATCAAAATTGGGTGTTTCACATGAAGAAGGGATGGAAGAGTGCATAAATGGAAAAAAAGGAATGATAAATCACTTTGCTTAAGTTAGTTAAAAATTCCATCTAACAGTTTGTATTCAAATCTTGCTCCATTTTAGTTTTTCTCTCTTATTTCTAATGCAAACCACTAAGTCACTAGTGAGGTTTAATATTTTAATAAAATTAAAATTTCCATGTTACGCAGTTATTATTCAGGTCAGTAATTAGACTGGAATCAATCAAGGTTTAAAGATGTGAAGAAATTTCTAGCATTTCCTAAAAATCCCCTCATTCACTTCCCTACATGTTTCACACAAGAAGGCAGCAAGGATTAAGCAGAATTTATTAGCCGGTGATTTTTAAGATTAAAAATAGTCAAATTCTGCCTCAACACTAAGGATGTCACGGTTAACGCATGTGTACATGTGGTGTGATTCACAGAGGACATCAGGGGCCTGAAGAGTCGGTCTGGGACTTTGCACAAGCACTAAATTCCGACTGAAAATTTAAGGAAAGAAAAGAAAGTCAGAGTGGAAAACTTTAGTCTGGAACACCCTCAAAGTCTCTAAACTCAAATAGCTCCCCGTGAAGCCAATCTTTCCATATTTATTAAAAACACAGGCCATTCCCCTGGGTGTCACCGAAGGGCTCCTGATGTTCCTCCCAGCTTCCTGTCTATCTGGGAATACCCTGATGCTGGTCCTTCTGGGGGAGACCAATTCCCTCTGTTCTGACAGGAATCGTGAGATACTGAAACAAATGCATGAGCAAAATAAAGGAAAAAAAGGTTGACAAACATTTACAAAGCAGACTCAAAGTGAGGGCAATTTTTTTTTAATTGGCAAAAATATTTCAAGTCAATATTTTTTCCTCACTTTAAACTGTTTTGATCATCCCTTAAAATAAGACACTAGAACTCAAGCACAATTTGCCAACCTAAGCATGGGCAGGGCAATATAATTCACATAAGTTGTTTCCTTAAAAAGATGCCCACTGAGGATGAAACCAATCCCATTGGCATTCCATAATGATTGGACCTCATTGCTCTCTGCTAACAACACAATCCCATTGACTGAGGGTTTTTGTTTTTTGTTTTTTAAGAAACAATACCACGAACAACTTTGCTTCATTCCTTTCCCTATTTCCTATCTTCCTCCATCACTTAATTCAAAATAGATTATCAGTTTGGTTTGATTACTTTATGCAACTTAGTAATGGAAAAGAAATTTCCAAATGCCTGAACTAATGTGGGCCATGATTCTACTGTGAATTGTAGCTCTATGAACCATAATATGATCTTAGCTGAATGCTAAATCCAAAGAGATTTTCTTTTGTTCTATTGATTCGTTGCATGTATACTGCCACATGTGTGGTGGTCACATATATACCATTGGAACTTCATACTAATTAAAAATAGGATTATCATGTTTTCAACTGTCATAATTTATCTTGTTTTTATGATATCTTAAAACTGTCTCACCCACAAAAATTATTAATAATTGCACAAAGGAAAAAGGAAAATGAACTCACACTGTCTGTTTCTGTCTTCATTTTAAATTCCATTTCTTTCATGTTTTTTATACGTAGAGTCTTTGCTCTAAAATAAAGGCAGATAGAAATAAAGATAGAAATAAAATAAGTCACTTCCTAATCACTACATTAATAATTAAGACACAAAAAGGATGTCATTTTATCTTAACAATTAGAAAGTGTATAAAATGGTTTAGATCCTAGAGCCCATTTGTTTCTAAGACATTGGTAAATCTATATATCTCTGGGATGTCAGGAATAGAGGGTAACAGCAGAGGTATGTAAGTAGAGATTAATCAATGTAATTTTCCTCATTTAGGTACCCAGAGCTCCATACCTCCAAGCTATAATAGGCAGATTGGTAAAGAAAAATTATAAAAGAGAAAAAGCCAAAGAGTTTGTAGTACTTGATAAAATCTTATTTTAGAGAAAAGGAAGGAAAGAAGGAATCTATGACAAGATAGAACCAGAAAATAATGAATCTGCATTTATAGACTCTAGAAAGATAGAATCTATGGAGATAAAATTTAACATTTATCAGAATATATTATTTCACAAATAATTTCAAGGGAAGGATGAGAAGTGAGTAGAAGTATTATCAGTTGAACACTGGGGAAGCAGAAAAAGAACTGGTCAAATTCTTTTGAAATTGTTTATAGATGTTCAGTAAAAAGA
>NW_012144966.1:11768930-11775743 GCF_000956105.1 Propithecus coquereli
CAAACAACTCCTATTTCTCTTTCTTAAGACAAGCATTGTTAAATATCATCTGGAGATAAAATATTTTCTTAATCTGTTTGTCTCTAATTCTCCGGTAGCAGGTAAAATATGAGCTTGCAGTACTATATGTTACACGGAAATAAAAGTAACCGGCAACACCATGTAGTTTACTGCTGTGTCAGAATAAGCAGGGCATTTAAATGAGATCTCACCTCGAGAAGCGTCCTATCACTATAGCTATGGTACAGACAACGCCAAACAGCAGTCCCACGTTGGCAGCAAAGCATATTGTAAATATGTATGTACTGACCCATATGCCCTGAAAGAGAAACAGGAAACAGAAGATGTAGGTCCTTTGGAACCCCCGCTTACATTTCTGTCATGATTGCTAAGTGCCTCGCAATCCTATTTTACATTTCTCTGACCAAATCTCTCAGCAAGAATATATTATTTAAGAAGTTGTAAACAGAAGCCCAGGAATACAGAAACAAATCCTGGCTCCATCAGACTCTCAGCAGCAGAGGTGGGGAAGGGTTCATTCTTTTATTTCCAGATACTACCAACCCCTATTTCAATCCCCAACAAACACTATATTTAAGATCTGTAAATAGTTGGTTGATGTGTATGGTTCAAAAGCATGCCATAATTTCCCACTGATTTCTCATTTAATGTAATAATATTACAACCAATTGTTTGCAGATTTCTGGTCATTTCCAACAATGTTCTGTTTTCCAGGATTTCTATAAAAATAATAATGTAGTTTATTATTAATAAGGCTCTCAAAGCCTAATGTTAAAATGACTAACTCAAACGACACTTCCATGCCACTTTTAGATCGACCAGTATGAAGATGATTATAATTTTATTTGCAAGGGGCCATTCATTGTGAAAGCTAAAAACTCAGGGCCAATTAGTTCTTGGGAACATTTCAAAAGATTATAAGAAACTCTAATTCTCTTTTAGTTAGAATTCCAAAGTTATTGCAGTTTAGTTCATTACTTAAAATTACAATTTGCAAAAGATATTGTATTATAGTTGACATTTCTAAGCTTAGAGCTGCAAAAAAAGTCTTTAAAAGCAAAATAATTTTTGAAATCCACAAGGTTATACTTTCTAAGGACAAAATCTTACATTTATCAAATAGTACACTAACACAATTTTCAAACCCTTTTTTTTTTAATCAAAAAACCTGCATCCCTTTGTCTATGAATGCAATTCTAAATTGATTTCTTTCTGTTCCAATACCTGTATTATCACTTTAAAATATCTTCAAAAACATAATTCAATTCCATACACAAATGAAAAAGCTAGAAACTTCTCTATAATCTGAAAATAGCATAAAATATTTGGGGGTGGAGTGCAGGGTTTGTTTTTTTTTTTAAGACAAGTTTAAAGCAAATGTTTCTAAAGGGTTTTTTTTTTTTGCTTGAAACACTTTTCCTTTGCGTTATTTATCTACATTGAGCTTGAGTGATTCTTAATAATGGGCTGTTTAGAAAAGCTGAGCCCTTGGAAGCAAATGGAGGGATTTTTTTTTTTTCTGTAAATTTCCTTTTGATGTAGGAGAAACAAACATTCTGGAGTAAAAGATAAAATATATTTTAAATAATTCTCATGTTAAGATCCATCACCTACAGATGTAATGCTAAGTTTGTACTTATTATGTGATCATTCCCAACCTGTCATCTCATAGGTTAGGACACTGAGATGTTTTTCCCTTATTCAGATGAATAGATAATCATCTGAGCCTTCTGTTTGTACATAGTGTGTTTTTCCTTCCCAACATATTACACTATACTTAATAAAATACAAAATAAGGCTGCAAGTTTTTGATCACTACTTCAACTTCCCATGATGACTCTGAGTCTTACTCAGCCCTAAATGCTGACTGAACCTTCCTGAGTGTGCCAGAATAAGGCCTCACCACAAGCTCCATAAGACTAATGCCTCCTGGCCAACCTCCATGATTCAATATGGCATAGGGAACTAAGGATCCTGGTCCCTGCCACTTAAAAAACCACAGAGCCTGGAGGCCAGGATTCGTCAGAGCAACCAAAAATTTTGGTACCATATGGTTCTATTTTTAAAGCACATTTACTCTCCCACAACATCATCTATTATAAGTTGTGCTTTCATAATGCTTAGTTATTTCCTGGGGCTACATTTATAGCTTTGAAAAAATATCAAATGGAAATTAATAACATAGATCAGTAAATAGTTCCACTGGTTAGAGTAAGTCCTAATGGTATTCTGGAATAATTCTGTTAAAGACCCAAATGCTGGTTGTCACAGTCATCATGAATCAGTTAGCTCTAAGGCCCGTATGTTATTTTTTTTCATTCCTATTTGTTCCTTTCCCATATATGGCACTCAAACCCCCAAACAAAAAACTAACCCCAATGTTGACCTTAAGTAAGGAACAGAAAAATTTTTTCTCCCTATAGAAAATGCATCAGCATAAAGCATAGTGTAACAGCTACAGAGTCACCTCACCTCTCCCTAACCTATGTGTTATACTATCTGTTTTGGTGATAGAGCCATATTATTAAATTTGCATAGATCTGAATTTTATACCCACTGTTTGTCTACTCAAACTTCGTTCTGAGCCCATGAGTCAGGGCTCCATTTGGAGCCCTATTTCCTCATTACTTCAAAGAGGATTTTGATCTATAACTCAAAATAGAATCAATATTAAACTATAAAAAATATTAAAGAATAAAAAAATTTCTGATTTTTGAAGAGATGACTGATTACATAATTTTTTAGAATTTTAAATTTTCAAATTATTTTATACACACACACACACACACATCTAACTGGTGATTTTGCTTCCATGATATTTTAGGCATATTCTACCTATTAAGTAAACTAGACATATTATGTCTATTTGGTAATATAGCATCCATCTACAAAGTCTGTCCAATATTCTCACTCTACATGCTATGCCCAGGTCATATCCCAATAATCCATGGCTTTTCACTGTTTAATCTCTTATAAGCGAGGAGATACATATCCTCTCCAACCAAAGAAGGCCATTGTCAAGCTAAATCCAATGTCCCATTGAATCATCATACACGTGCTTTACCTATGTCACCTTTCTTAACATTACTCTTTGCTCACACCATATTGACTACTTACTCTTAAGTTTTCAACTATCACCTTTAAATAGGAGATTATCCATTCTCAGCTCTTAAACAATTTTTTAAACTATCAAACACTTTCAAACTCAGCACGTCCAAATGGCAAATACTTAACATCAGCCCAAAAACATGCCCTTCCTTCAATGTTCTCCTTTAGTTACAAAACTAATATTTTTCAATACACTATAATTAGATACTATGAAATCATATTTTATCCTTCCTCTTCTTTCATCTACTTGTCTAATCATTCCATAAGTGCTATCAATTATTAATCAGAAGTATCTCAAACCACGTGCTCTTGTTAATTTACTAATGATGCCCTTGTCACACTTTGATGTCTCTTTCCTAGACTATTTTGCCAAGCTCCTACCTGTTTGCTTTTGTTACATGCATTGTAAACCATTTGCCAAACTGCAGCCATAATTAATTTTCTAAGTATAGATTTGGATATCAGATTTAGATAACATATTAAAGTCAGTTTTACTCTACTGCCCCATTAAAACCCACCAAAAACAATATAAACAATGAATATACAGAGGGAAAAACAGCTTCAGTGAAACAAGAACATGATCAAAACTCTTAACTATGCCAAATACTATGAAGTTGGGATGATGATCAAGGAGGACATTAGAGGTCAACAAGTTTATACTTAGCATTCAACCAATTATAGAGTTTTGCGTAAATGCCAGTCTTGAAAACTCTATACAATAATCTTCTGATAGGAACTTCTAGGAGCAAGAGTTTCTAAGTTCTAGGGCTAAGAATGGGCCATCAGAGAAGCAGGAAATATACCATAGAGAGATTTATTTGATACCGTAAAACTGCAGAAGTGAAATACCATCTCTATCACCTATAACCTAGTTCCTAACCAAAGGAAACTGCTGGAGTTGAAGTAAGATGAAAAATGGAGAGAAGGCAACAGTGTCAGATCACCAGAGAGCCTGTGATTTCTGAGGCTTTGCTTTAACTAGGGATGCTTCTTCAGATGACATGCCTTACCTCATTTCCTACCTCCTTCCCTCCCCACATTATTTTTCGGCAAATAGTTAGGTCCACTAAAAAATGCACTGCACTCCTAAAAATATCATCAAGGTACCTATTCATAGAAATGAGGAAAAGAGGAAAGAAAATAATGCAATAGAGACAAAGGGTGTGTTTGGACATGTAATAAGCAAAACAATCTCAGGGAGAAGAACCTCCCAAAAAAAGATGTAAAGATTTAAAAAAGAAATACTCTATTAAAAAAAGAAAAACTGGAGAAGATAAGCAAGCTTGAAGAATTTAGGAAAGAAATTGAGTGGAAATAAAAACATTACAGAGACAAAAGTCATATTTAAAACCAAAAAGTAAAATAAGCATAAGAAAAACATAGTCAGAGATATATGAATAGTCCAAAGAAACCACACACAGAGAAAAACAAAATAATCATGAGAAGCATATAGATATGAAGAAAGACAAAGTAAAATCAAAAGACACATAATTCATTAAGAAGGAAGCAGATACATGGATTTGAAAAAACATTCAAACATATACTATTAATAGAAGAAAAAAATTATAAATAATTCTTGACTCTGAGACCAAAAGGGTATGACACACTCATAGCAATTTGAGGATGGGTGCTCAGCCACAGACATATTCTGATAATATTGCCAAACTTCACAGGCAAGGTGAAAAACTTCATTGAGCATCCATTTAGAAAAACAAACTCACATAAAATAACACACAAAAATATATGTTGGCCTGTGATTTCTCTACCTTATCCCTCAATGCCTGAAGATAATGCCAAGTATTAATATAAAAAGTCCTGTGGGAAACCATTTCAGACTCAGCCAAAAACTTTCTTCTGGTGTAAAACAAAAACACGTAAATATGTTCACCACCAAATAGTTCAAAGAATATAAACCACATTAGCCCTTCTTGGAAAACCACTTTGTGATGACATACAAAAAACAAAGAGATGAAATACATAAGTCAGGAATGAGAATCTATATATTTTAAAAAAACTAAATGTAACTACCAAATGCATTTAAGTAATAGAACCTTCTATATTCTATAATTCAATAAATGATACCATCTTTCTCCAATGATGTTCCTAACTAGAAACTTGGAAGTCATTCTAGAGTGATCCACTTTATGTAGTGAACTGGTGGTGAGAACTAACTAATCCAACCTCTTTAATATTTTTTCAACCTATTCTGTCCTCTTGAATTTCATGGTCTCAGTCTTGGTCTAGGCCTTCCTCATTTCTTTGCCCGAACTGCTAAACTGGTGCTCCAATTGCTGTATATTCCATCAGTTTGGTCCATCTTTCTCAAACTACTCAAGTGACCTTTCTACTACATAAATGTTATCCCTTTTTCCCCTTTCAGTGATGCTTCACTACCTTCAGAATGAAGCCTAATCTTCTTTGGAAGACATGAGCAGACGTTGCCAATCCAACACATTCTTAACTTTTCCAACCTCATTTTTTACTACTCCCATCCTCACACTACGCATGTTGAACATCTTGATTTTTCAGAGCCAGACATGTTCATACTCATCTCTGTATCTTTGCACACATGGTTCTCTTTCTCTCTTCCCCAGGAAAAGTCTATTCATTCTTTGATTCTCAGCTTAGAAATCGCTTCCTGGAACACTTCCCTGACATCTTCTCTCCCCTTCATATAATGTGCTCCCTTCTACCTGATTAATGAGTTCCTTAGAAATACCTTTATCATAGGGTTATCATGTAGCCATTGAATAAGTTTGCATCTCTTCATTTCTTTGTTTCCATGAGCTATTTCACATTTATCACCTTAAAAAAGCCCCTTGGCCTGCCTACCAAATACTACTGTTCCTTCAAGTCTCAGTTCATATCTTAACAGCTCTGCTCTGAGAGTCTTTCATATTAACCAATCCAAATTAAATGTCCCTGCCTCGATTTTTCTCCGGAACTAAGCTTGTACTTTTACTCCTAGGACCTGTTGTATCAAGGCTTGCATAATAAGTTAGTGTTTCTGTGTGTGCTTCCTGTAAAAATGCCTGAAGAGGATGGGTAGTTCTTTATTCATCTCTATATCCTTCATGAAACCCAGCATTGGCCTTTGGTAGCAGCTCGGTAATATGAGCCCCAGGAGGAATATTACCAAAGTAAGCATGGGGGTAAATAATATTCCAAAGTCTCTCAGAGAAAAAGATCTGAAGGAGAGGGAATACATAGGTCATTACATTTCAATAAGGTGAATGCCATAATACGGCTAAACAAAGGGTACTTGAGAAATACTTCACCCATACTGGAGAGGGAGAGAATTTTGGATGCTCTTGCATAAATAGGTTTCTCTAGAGTAAGTGCATTAAATATTTATGTTAGTAGAAACCACACTTTATTATTGTTCAGTAAAATTTAATCTATTCCCTGCAATGCTCCTTTCAATGTAACCCATTTAAAAGATAATTCATGAGACTTCGTATTTAGAATGAATGGAGTCATCATTAAGAGGTTCATCCTATATTCATACAGCATACATTCTTAGTAGTTAGTGCTGGTTTTTCATATATGATATAAATTGTCATATTTCTATTAGTGTGTACTTCCTTGAGTCTTACTTCCAGAATTTTGTCATAATATAAATTGAGTATCCGAAATCTACTCAAATTAGTTAGCATTTCTTTAAAAGTTCTGAAACCACATATT